>NW_011494860.1:922322-926334 GCF_000754665.1 Bison bison bison
GAGGGAGGAGGGTTCAGGATGGGGAACACATGTATACCTGTGGTGGATTCATTTTGATATTTGGCAAAACTAATACAATTATGTAAAGTTTAAAAATAAAATACAATTAATTAAAAAAATAAAATAAAATCTGTTGTTAGAGACATGATATCTTTTGAGAAGCTGTGAATGAGGGCTTAAAAGAAATGGAGCAGAGTCTTTATTCAGTAAGGTCAGAAAGTTTAGTTATGTTGTTGCCCACAAGAACTTGAAAATTTAAAAAATCCACTCAGTGAACTCCGTGATCTAGCTAAGGAGATTTTCATGCAAAGTGGTAAAGATGCCAACTGAACTCTTCTTGATGCTTATGTTGAAGTGAAAAAGGAGAGAAATAAACTAAAAACAAACAAACAAACAAACAAAAAACAAATAGAAAGCTAAGCAGGAAGGAAGAACTTGATGCTTTTAAAAATTCCTAGCCTTTTCAAATGGTGAATGATGCTAAAATTAAGAAATGCCTTGTGAGCAAAGATTATATCTACGATACTATCAAGAAAACCTGGTTCAAGAATGAAGTTGTGGGTGGAACCGTAAAATCTTTAAGACCTCAGAAAAATCATAGGTATTATCTCACAGTTCAAAATAGCTCAGTCATATAAAAATCCTTCTAAAAGGGTACAGTTCACAAAATCCCTTAAATAATAGGGCTTCTAGACATTTGAGGATCTTGTCCCTCAACCATCTCTTGGAGAAACTCAGGACTGAAAAGAACTTATTTTGAAGAGGATTATGGTTGTGACTTTTGAATCATCAAAAACCCACATAGTTTTAATGACAATTATATTCACAGAAACGGCTAGCTTGCCCCAAAAGGTAAAGAGAGAACATAAAATAAAAAGTGACCTTTAACCCCTAAAATTCTATAAGTAGGAATGAGGCTGAAAAAACTATACAGTTGCAGACACAGACTACTTTCTGGGAAAAAAGAAGGATGAGTCAGAAGGAAGAATCAAGAATCCAGGAAGTAGCACTAAAAGCCGTGGCGGATTATTCCTGGGAGGAAATGAGACCGATGCAAGTGACAACCATTTGCCCGGTTCAATATCAGAAATGTAATGACCTTGTGCTTTTATCTTCTCCCATTTTAAACAGGAATGTCTGTGGTGGTTGCATTATGCTTGTCCCACATTTATGTTCTGTGATTTGCATCAGTAGAAATGTATTTCAAATTTTGAATTTTGATCCTTTTCCCACCTGGTACAATAGTCTCATGATGCTGTGCATGACAGCAAGCCGTAGTTCCAGTCAGCCAGTCCATCACAAGAGTAAACATCTGATAAACCTACAACCACCTGTACCCAGGCAACCGTTTCCTTTTTCCTATTCAGTATGCTTTTCAATAAATTAACTGTGATATTCAATATTTATTATAAAACAGGCTTTGGGTTAGATTTTGCTCAGCTGTAGGCTAATGTAAGTGTTCTGAGCACATTTAAGGTATACAAGGCTAAGCTGTGATATTCAGCAGGTTATTAGTGTTAATGCATTTTTGACTAATGTTATTTTCAATTTAAAATTGGTTTATTGGGATGTAATCCTGTCAGAAGTCAAAGAATATCTGTACTGGCTACCATATTAGACAGTGAAGCCCTAAAAGAAATATATGTCTCCACATGAATTTAATACTCCCAGGATTTCACATTTCCAGATGTATTTTTTGTTTGTTTCCTCAAAATATGCTTTTATCCTTTCTCCATCTGGTGAATGTCTCCTCATTTTTGAGATGTCATCTTATTAACATTTCTATGATTTCTTTTATTATCCAACCATTAATAATTAATTATTACCTTTCACCCATTTCTTGGCATGGTTCTTATAGTTGGTCACATGTGTCTATTTCTTAGACTGTAAGAATCTTGAAAGCAAGGACAATATATATTTAAAAACTCTTTGCATGTGTGCTTAGCTTACTGCTTAAAGCTTAGCATTCCATAAATATGTGGTATTACAGAATATTAATCAGAGTTTCCTGTGCTATACCATAGGTCCTTGTTGATTATCCATTTTAAATATAGCAGTGTGTACATGTGAGTCCCAAACCCCCAATCTATCCCTTCTCTCCCATCCCAATATTCTATAATAACCTAAATGGGGAAAGAATTTGAAAAAGAATAGATGCATGTATATGTTTAATCATATTACTGTATGCCTGAAACTAACACACTATTCTAAATCAACTATACTCCAATATAAAATGAGAATAATAAATAGTAGCATTAATACATAACAGTAGATGCTATATACCTACTTGGCAAAGATATTGTGGAAGGGGATTTTGCATTGCGTGAAAAATTGACCTGCAATATCCCTAAAAATCGTCAGTATCCTATAAAATGCATCATAGAGAGATGTAGTTTCTACCCGAGGGCATCTAATAACATGACATATTTCTCCCCCCAAATAACCATGTGCAGATTTGTTATGCAGAGCATAAATAATTGAGTAAAGAGGTTTTCCCATTACTCACAGCATATAGCCTCAGCAAAGAAAGTCCTGTTTCCTTCTGTCCCTAGGAAATGGCCTTTGTACCAGAATGAAAATTGTGCTTCAGGTCTTCTTGAGCTGAAAACTCTACTAAGTATTTTTAATATTTTATTGTATTGTAGATGCTTGAGGCAGAAATCAAAGAGCCCAAATCCTAGGTCCACAGAGAGTTACTTCTTTTCTTTGGCTTATGAGGAAAAGATCTAATTTTTATTTTCTGTGTGTGAATATTCTTCAATAAAGGGATGACTTATAAAAACAAGTTAAAGAGTTAAACAAGTTAAACACAATGTCAGATATTGCATGATTAAGCAGGATGTAGAACTTATAAGAATGTTACCAGGGAACCATCTATCAGTAAATAGATATCCTTTCCTATTTTACTTTTGCAGAGACAGGAAAGCAGATGGAGGCAGAGATATGAGTCTCATCCTGGTGAGTTATTGTTCCAAATAGTGGCATGAGAACGTTATCTGACCAATTTGAGTCATGAGCTTCCTCTCGACATAAAGTGATGACCCACATACTGAACTTTCGTCTCTCACCCCTCTTCTGAAACACACAGTTCACTTTCAACTCCAAGATGATAGTGCTCCCTCAGGAGTAGGGGGAGGAGGGCATCATCAAATGGACTGAGTTTCTTAGCAATTTTTACTAATAAATTACAGCCTTTAGATTTTCTTTCGTTTCTTTTTCCCTCCCTCCAAAGGAAGGATGCCAGAAGCACCATATCTTGCTCTTGTCTTGTTAGAGAATCACAGAAATATTAGCATCCTGAATGAGAAAGTCATGGAAGCCAGGGGCTGAAAACTCAGTGATCCATATGGTTTACAACATATACCCTTAGGCAGGGCTCCTGGGTTGTGGTTGTTTAAAAGAGAAAAGGAAACAAAGCCAAACCTGAAAATAACAAAGAGAGAGACTTTTCTTATGTGGGAAATCATTCTTTAGAACTGATATCCTTAGTCTGCTGTTCCTTTAAGCTTGTCACCCAATTACTTATGGAGAGAGTTTGCACAGACTCACATGAGTACCTCACAGGAAGGCAAACCTAGTTATTTCCATGTCCACCTCATATTAATTTGTACAAGGGAAATTACAGTGGACTAATGGAGTACCTTCTTTCCATTTGTGGCTTCTCTGTCAGTTTTCAGCAGGGAAAGTGTACGACAGGAAATTTGCTTTGTGAAAACCACCTAAAACTCTTCAAAGTGCTCTTAACTCCTAGTGCTTAGAAAACTAAGGTTTCTTTCCCTTATAAATTCATGTTAACTTGTTTTTTTAATTTTATTTTATTTTAAAACTTTACAAATTATATTAGTTTTGCCAAATATCAAAATGAATCCGCCACAGGTATACATGTGTTCCCCATGCTGAACCCTCCTCCCTCCCCATACCATCCCTCTGGGTCGTCCCAGTGCACTAGCCCCAAGCATCCAGTATCGTGCATCAAACCTGGACTGGCAACTCGTTTCATACATGATATTTT
>NW_011494860.1:927547-927692 GCF_000754665.1 Bison bison bison
CCATGAACATGGTGTATTTCTCCATCTATTAGTGTCCTCTTTGATTTCTTTCACCAGTGTTTTATAGTTTTCTATGTATAGGTCTTTAGTTTCTCTAGGTAGGTATATTCCTAAGTATTTTATTCTTTCCGTTGCAATGGTGAAT
>NW_011494860.1:928105-956783 GCF_000754665.1 Bison bison bison
CTGCAAATAGTGAGAGTTTTACTTCTTCTTTTCCAATTTGGATTCCTTTTATTTCTTTTTCTGCTCTGATTGCTGTGGCCAAAACTTGCAAAACTATGTTGAATAGTAATGGTGAAAGTGGGCACCCTTGTCTTGTTCCTGACTTTAGAGGAAATGTATTCATTTTTTCACCATTGAGGATAATGTTTGCTGTGGGTTTGTCATATATAGCTTTTATTATGTTGAGGTATGTTCCTTCTATTCCTGCTTTCTGGAGAGTTCTTATCATAAATGGATGTTGAGATTTGTCAAAGGCTTTCTCTGCATCTATTGAGATAATCATATGGTTTTTATTTTTCAATTTGTTAATGTGGTGTATTACATTGATTGATTTGCGGATATTGAAGAATCCTTGCACCCCTGGGATAAAGCCCACTTGGTCATGGTGTGTGATCTTTTTAATGTGTTGTTGGATTCTGATTGCTAGAATTTTGTTAAGGATTTTTGCATCTATGTTCATCAGTGATATTGGCCTGTAGTTTTCTTTTTTTGTGGGATCTTTGTCAGGTTTTGGTATTAGGGTGATGGTGGCCTCATAGAATGAGTTTGGAAGTTTACCTTCTTCTGCAATTTTCTGGAAGAGTTTGAGCAGGATAGGTGTTAGCTCTTCTCTAAATTTTTGGTAGAATTCAGCTGTGAAGCCGTCTGGACCTGGGCTTTTGTTTGCTGGAAGATTTTTGATTACAGTTTCAATTTCCGTGCTTGTGATGGGTCTGTTAAGATTTTCTATTTCTTCCTGGTCCAGTTTTGGAAAGTTGTACTTTTCTAAGAATTTGTACATTTCTTCCACGTTGTCCATTTTCTTGGCATGTAATTTTTGATAGTAGTCTCTTATGATCCTTTGAATTTCTGTGTTGTCTTTTGTGATCTCTCCATTTTCAATTCTAATTTTATTGATTTGATTTTTCTCCCTTTGTTTCTTGATGAGTCTGGCTAATGGTTTGTCAATTTTATTTATCCTTTCAAAGAACCAGCTTTTGGCTTTGTTGATTTTTGCTATGGTCTCTTTTGTTTCTTTTGCATTTATTTCTGCCCTAATTTTTAAGATTTCTTTCCTTCTACTAACCCTGGGGTTCTTCATTTCTTCCTTTTCTAGTTGCTTTAGGTGTAGAGTTAGGTTATTTATTTGACTTTTTTCTTGTTTCTTGAGGTATGCCTGTATTGCTATGAACTTTCCCCTTAGGACTGCTTTTACAGTGTCCCATAGGTTTTGGGTTGTTGTGTTTTCATTTTCATTCATTTCTATGCAAATTTTGATTTCTTCTGTGATTTGTTGGTTATTCAGCAGCGTGTTGTTCAGCCTCCATATGTTGGAATTTTTAATAGTTTTTCTCCTGTAATTGAGATCTAATCTTACTGCATTGTGGTCAGAAAATATGCTTGGAATGATCTATTTTTTTGAACTTACCAAGGCTAGCTTTATGGCCCAAGATGTGATCTATCCTGGAGAAGGTTCCATGTGCGCCTGAGAAAAAGGTGGAATTCATTGTTTTGTGATGAAATGTCCTATAGATATCAATTAGGTCTAACTGGTCTATTGTATCGTTTAAAGTTTGTGTTTCCTTGTTAATTTTCTGTTTAGTTGATCTATCCATAGGTGTGAGTGGGGTATTAAAGTCTCCTACTATTATTGTGTTATTGTTAATTTCTCCTTTCATACTTGTTAGCATTTGTCTTACGTACTGTGGTGCTCCCTTGTTGGGTGCATATATATTTATAATTGTTATATCTTCTTCTTGGATTGATCCTTGGATCATTATGTAGTGACCATCTTTGTCTCTTTTCACAGCCTTTGTTTTAAAGTCTATTTTATCTGATATCAGTATTGTTACTCCTGCTTTCTTTTGGTCCCTATTTGCATAAAAAATCTTTTTCCAGCCCTTCACTTTCAGTCTGTATGTGTCCCTTGTTTTGAGGTGGGTCTCTTGTAGACAACATATGTAGGGGTCTTGTTTTTGTATCCATTCAGCCAGTCTTTGTCTTTTGGTTGGGGCATTCAACCCATTTACGTTTAAGGTAATTACTGATATGTATGATCCTATTGCCATTTACTTTATTGTTTTGGGTTCGAATTTATACATGGTTTTTGTGTTTCCTGTCTACAGAATATCTTTTAGTATTTGTTGGAGAGCTTGTTTGGTGGTGCAGAATTCTCTCAGCTTTTGCTTGTCTGAAAAGTTTTTGATTTCTCCATACTTGAATGAGATCCTTGCTGGGTACAATAATCTGGGCTGTAGGTTATTTTCTTTCATCATTTTAAGTATGTCTTGCCATTCCCTCCTTGCTTGAAGAGTTTCTATTGAAAGATCGGCTGTTATCCTTATGGGAATTCCCTTGTGTGTTATTTGTTGTTTTTCCCTTGCTGCTTTTAATATTTGTTCTTTGTTAATTTGATTAATATGTGTCTTGGGGTGTTTGCCTTAGGTTTATCCTATTTGGGACTCTCTGGGTTTCTTGGACTTGGGTGATTATTTCCTTCCCCATTTTAGGGAAGTTTTCAACTATATCTCCTCAAGTATTTTTTCATGGTCTTTCTTTTTGTCTTCTTCTTCTGGGACCCCTATGATTCGAATGTTGTAGCCTTTAATATTGTCCTGGAGGTCTCTGAGATTGTCCTCATTTCTTTTAATTCATTTTTCTTTTATCCTCTCTGATTCATTTATTTCTGCCATTCTATCTTCTAATTCACTAATCCTATCTTCTGCCTCTGTTATTCTACTATTTGTTGCCTCCAGAGTGTTTTTAATTTCATTTATTGCATTATTCATTATATATTGACTCTTTTTTATTTCTTCTAGGTCCTTGTTAAACCTTTCTTGCATCTTCTCAATCCTTGTCTCCAGGCTATTTATCTGTGATTCCATTTTAATTTCGAGATTTTGGATCAATTTCACTATCATTATTCGGAATTCTTTATCAGGTAGATTCCCTATCTCTTCCTCTTTTGTTTGGTTTGGTGGGCATTTATCCTGTTCCTTTATCTGCTGGGTATTCCTCTGTCTCTTCATCTTGTTTAAATTGCTGATTTGGGGTGTCCTTTCTGTATTCTGGCAGTTTGTGGAGTTCTATTTATTGTGGCATTTCCTCACTGTGTGTGGGTTTGTACAGGTGGCTTGTCAAGGTTTCCTGGTTAGGGAAGCTTGTGTTGGTGTTCTGGTGGGTGGAGCTGTATTTCTTCTCTCTGGAGTGCAATGAAATGTCCAGTAATGAGTTATGAGATGTCTATGGTTTTGTGGTGACTTTGGGCAGCCTGTATCTTGAAGCTCAGGGCTGTGTTCCTTTGTTGCTGGAGAATTTGCTTGGTATGTCTTGCCCTGGAACTTGTTGGCCCTTGTGTGGTGCTTGGTTTCAGTGTCGGTATGGAGGCGTTTGATGAGCTCCTGTCAATTAATGTTCCTTGGAGTCAGGTGTTCCCTGGAGTCAGGGTTTGGATTTAAGCCTCCTGCTTCCAGTTATTGGTCTTATTTTTGCAGTAGTTTCAAAGCTTCTCCTTCTATACAGCACCATTGATAAAACATCTATGTTAAAGATGAAAAGTTTCTCTACCGTGAGGGTCACCCAGAGAGGTTCACAGCGTTACATGGAGAAGAGAAGAGGGAGGAGGGAGTTAGAGGCGACCTAAATGAGATGAGGTGGAATCAATAGTGGAGAGAGTGGGCTAGCTAATAATCACTTCCTTATGTGCACTCCACAAATGGACCGCTCAGAGATGTTCACGGAGTTATACAGAGAAGAGAAGAAGGAAGAAGGTGACAGAGGTGGCCAGAAGGATAAAAGGGGGCAATGAAAAGGAGGGAGACAGATCCAGCCAGTAATCAGTTCCCTAAGTGTTCTCCACCGTCTGGAACACACAGAAATTCACAGAGTTGGGTAGAGTAGAGAGGAGTTAGGGAGGAGACAAAGGCGACCTGGTGGAGAAAACCGAGAGTCCAAAGGGAGAGAGAGCAGTCAAGCCAGTAATCTCGCTCCCTAGTGAAAAATGGGTACTGCAGATTGGGTTCTTAAAGGTACAAAATTGGTAACAAATACATAAAAACAAAAATTAAAAATCTAGAGTAGAGTTTGGAATTTTAAAAATACAATGTTAAAGAAAAGAAGAAGGAAAAGAAAGAGAGAAAAAACGAACAAACAAAAACAAACAAGGTCGCGAAAATTATAAAGAAAATATAGGTACAAAATTGATAACTAATATCAAAAAGCAAAAGTTAAAAATCTAGAGTAGAGTTTGGAATTTCAAAAATACAATGTTAGAAAAAAGAAGAAGAAAAAGAGAGAAACAAACAAACAAACGAACAAAAACAATGTCGCAAAAATTATAAAAAAACTATAGGTACAAAATTGATAACAAATACCAAAAAGCTATAATTAAAAATCTAGAGTAGAGTTTGGAATTTCAAAAATACAATGTTAAAGGAAAAAAAAAAAACAAGGTCAAAAAATTATTTAAAAAATATATATGAAGTTTGCTGAAGAAAAAAAAAATAGGGTCTTTTTTTTGGTTTTTGCAAAGTAATAGGTTATAAAAGTGAAAATTAAAGGAATAATAGAGGACTTAAAATTATTTTAAAAAAATTAAAAAAGAAAGAAAGAAAGAATCATCGTAAAAATAGTAAAAATATATCGAGGACTTTCTCTGGTTTTGTTGTGAGTATTGTGGGTTCAGCTCATTTTTGGCTAGTTCCTTGGTCTGACTTCTATTTCTCATATATATGAGATATTTCTCATATCTATAGGCCCCTTCCTATGTAGTCGGTAGTAACCACAGGGTTTTAATCTATTGCCTGTAGCTTCCAAGGCTGTTCCCTCTGTTATAGCTTCTTCTGTTTGCTGGAGTCTTCAGTGTCTGGTTTCCACCCTGACACAAAGGGGACGGTGGAGGACACTTTTTAAAATTTTTTTAGGCTCACTTGTTCAGTCGCGCTGTGGGGAGGGAGGGAGGGATGCTGCAAACAAGTAACACTGGCGTGTGCTCGCAGTGCCTCAGCCACACTGGGTCTGCCCCCGCTCACGGCGCGTGTAGCCTTCCTGCCCACACTGCTCAGGCTCTAGGTTGTTCTGCCGGGAACAATCCGAGGCTGGCCCTGGGTTGCATGCACCTCCCAGGTCCAAGCCGCTCAGGTTCAGGCACTCGGGTAGTCTTCAGAGGCGCAGACTCAGTTGGGCCTGCGTTTTGTGCCCTTCCCAGGTCCGAGCAGCTCAGGTGACGAGGTGTTTAGCAAGCGCGATTGCTGCGACTTATCGCCTCCCCGCCACTCGGTTATCTAGGTGTACAACTGGCGCACCTTCTCAGGGAGATGTTGACCGTTCAGACCCCCAAGAAGTTTTAGTTAGCAAAGAAGCCTGCTTACAGTTTTATAGATAATGTCTCTCTGGGGCTGCGATTGCCCCCTTCCGGATCTGGCTGCATGTCACCAGAGGGGGAAGGTCTGCCGCCGACTATCTCTGTTCAGTCCTTTGTTCCGTGCGCGGGCCTGGTGGTGTCTTAGGTTAGGGCTGGCTTTTCACGTGATAGATATCCCACAGTCTGGTTTGCTAGCCCAGATTATTTCGCTCAGATAGTGCTCAGGGTATTCAGGCCAGGTCCTTACTCTAAGCAATGCAGCCCGCGCAGCGCCTCCCTGCCCAGCCCCTGCTTGGTAATGGCGTGTGCAGGCGTCTGCGCTGCTTCTCCGCTTGGAGAGTTACCGTAGGGCTCGCAATCTGCAAGTTTTAATTGTTTATTTATTTTTTCTCCCTGTTATGTTGCCCTCTGTGCTTCCAAAGTTCAGCACAGATTCGGCAGTGAGAAGGTTTCCTGATGTTTGGAAACTTCTCTCTTTTAAAGACTCCCTTCCCAGGATGGAACTCCATCCCTCCCTCTTTTGTCTCTTTTTTTGTCTTTTATATTTTTTCCTACCTCCTTTCGAAGACTTGGGTTGCTTTTCTGGGTGCCTGATGTCCTCTGCCGGTATTCAGAAGTTGTTTTGTGGAATTTACCCTGCTTTTAAATGCTCTTTTGATGAATTTGTGGGGGAGAAAGTGTTCTCCCCATCCTACTCCTCCGCCATCTTGGCTCCTCCCCCCCTGTTAACTTGTTTTTGAAGAAACTCAGGGTTTTATTCTTCTCTCACCCAAAGCTTACCATCAAGATAATATTGAATATAGTGGCCCACTTAAAGGCTAACTGAGATATAGATGATGACAGTATTAAATATTTGATAATTCCCTAAATGAAAACAATGAAGTTTTATGTCATTAGGATATGAATTTATATTTGAATACTGTTTAAATTTATGTGAGATGGAAAAATAATATTCTCAGATGTTGTATAAGGTAACAGACCTAGAACACCTAGATTCAATTGTTTAGTCTCATGAATGTGATCAATTTATCTAAATCTATTTATAAAACTCATCGATGTATTTAGAGATACTCATATTTACTCTACTTATTTCTAAGACTCGACTTTATGTGGTAACTTTGCTAAAACTATAAAGCTTGATAAGAAAGAAGATTAATTACACTATTGTTTTTACCCAGATCTCTGAAATTACATAAAATAAATTTGTCCTTCAGTTTCATAAGTATCTTAAAAATGCCCTTTCATTTTTCTTTTCAAAGTAGATTTTTCTTCCATATATGATATTTCTTTAATCTAATGGAGAGTTAGTTTGAAAGACAAATTAAACCTTTGGAAGACAATCAATTAACATGTTAAGGAATAATCATGTATTTTCCAGTTAGTTATCTCCTGAGATTGAGGTGGCTTTTGTTAATCTTGAACCTAAAATAGATTAAATCAGGCTGACAGTTTATCAGGATCCTTCATATTCTCTATTAGATTTGTTTTAACATAATTTTAATCTACCAGATTGTTTGACCTTACACATCTTTTGGAATCAAATAGGTACTTTTCATCAAATATGATATTGGTAAACATTGGATTATTGAGGATGATAAAGAAACTCAACATGCCAAAGGGGAGTCCAAGTCTGACACACAGCATATCTGATCTTAAAGTTCTTAAAGTGGTTGCTGTAAGGATCTGAAGAAGCTTGTGATATCACATTGAGTCCCAGAAAGAATGGCAAAAAAATCCTGGCTAGTTCCTTTATATTCAGAAAGAATGATTGAATGTATTATTATGGTTTTTAAAAATGCAAGAAATTGTGCTTAGAGAACCATAAATATGGTCTTCCCTGGTGGCTCAGTGGTAGAGAATCCACCAGCCAAGGCAGGAGATGTGGGTTTGACCCCTAGTTGGGAAGATACCCTGGAGAAGGAAATGGCAATCTACTCCAGTATTCTTGCCTGGAAAATCCCATGGGCAGAGGAGGCTAGCGGGCTACAGTCCATGGGGTCGCAAAAGAGGCAGACATCACTGAGTGACTAAAACAACAAACAAACAGGCATAAATATAAGCTAGATATGTGTCAATTCTCACATATGAGAACCAGAGGGAAAATCCACTGTCATGTAACTATAAAACTAAATCTGAGTCCTGGAAGTTATTTTTCAATATGTGTTTAAACTTATTAAGATGAAAGAAAACAGTTTTTTATCTCTGTGTTTTGATTTTCTAGCCTAAAGTGGGAAGTCTGATTTTTTTTTTTTCCGGAGCAAATTAATTTCTTAAACATTTTTCAAATGTCCTTTGTCATTAATATCTTGATTATTGTTAGTATCTATTGTTAATACTTGTGTTAATAAGTGTTAATACTTGTTAATACTTGATTCCTCAATATGGCACAAATCTCAGTTCTTCCCATTTCTCTTTCAATAAAACAATAGGATGGTCACCATTCTCTCTCCACAATGTTCCCACCTGAAAAATTGAGAAAAGTCACATTGAACCATTTAGCTAGGGGCTGATTCCAGGCTCTGTAGTAAGCTTTGCCTCGTAATGTGTGAGTAGAAAGATCCTAGAAACACTACAGATGGATTAAAAATATAAGTGGGCAGCTGGATTGCTTGACCCTGGTGGTTTCAGCATCTGGTACACATCCAGGCACTGAAAACTGAGAATGGATACCCTCAATCTTATTCCCCATTTCAACACAAAGCAGGAAACACTGCTTACCACATTATATTATAAGGATTTTAGGATTTTGGTATATAATACACAAAAGAATCATTCTAAAGCACAGGAGAGAGCTAAGAGTTTGCCACAAAGTCTGCAAATCATTACAAATATAATATATATATATGTATATTTTAAATTAATTAATTTGACATTGTATGTTTCTAAGGGATGGTGAAAATGCCCTTCCCCTCCATGCTGGTTTCTTCTTTATGAATATTCTATTTTTCAAATTCTTTCCTGTAGTATTTACTGCATATATCTGAACTATGATTTGAGCTCTTACAGTAAGATTGGCTTCCAGGTTTTATAAAAGTTTCTCACTCATTTTTTCCTCCTATCTATACAACCATTTTAAAGTTCTTGTTGGTGGGTAAGCAGTAATGAAAGAGAGCAAGCAAGTGACCTCTTGTATATTTCTGGAGAAGTAATTAGTGAGTTAGATCCCCCAGAGACACAGGTGATATATTACAGCTTATAGGTAGTTTGGCACTGTAGATATTACTCCACCCACACAACTCTAATCAACTTATATATTTTAAAGCAGAGGTAATGCAACAACAGCAGATGGAAGAAAATGTGTTTATAAACAATTTATGTGTACTTTCAGGTTTGACACAGAGAATCTATAGGAATTCATTACACAGTTAATATCACACTGACAACTGATGGTGGAAGTAGATAGATTTCAGTAAACCCTTTAATGTATATTTCAACAAACACTAATAAGGAACTCTAAGTTGGAGTTCACAATAAGAAAATAAATAAATAATGCAAACTAGGCATACTCACCCTTTACCTCTCGCTCAGGGTAGTCAGGCTTGACATTCTCTCCAGAGACATTAACTGTGGTATAAATGTGACTGGAAAACTAAACTGCAGAGCAGTGTTTTACTTAGAATAGTAAAGGTAGCAATGTTGAGTTCCATGCAAATGTTCCATTTCCTGTTGACAGTGTCCAGCTAAATATTTAATTGATCTATAAATATATTCAGGTATTTTTGCACCACAGATTGAGAATTTAAAATGAGACTATATTGATTAAGGTAAAGCACTGAAATAAAAATTCTTATATCCCTGTCATTACACTAAAGGGTTTGACTGTGTGGATCTAAACAAACTGTGCAAAACTCTTACCTGCCTTCTGAGAAACCCTTGAACAGGTCAAGAAGCAACAGTTAGAACTGGACATGGAACAATGAACTGGTCTCAAATTGGGAAAGGAGTACATCAAGGCTATATATTGTCACTCTGCTTATTTAATTTATATGCAGAGGACATTATGTGAAAGGCAGGGCTGGATGAATCACAAGCTGGAATCAAGATTACTGGGAGAAATATCAACAACCTCAGATATGCAGAAGATACCACTCTTATGGCAGAAAGTGAAGAGGACGTAAAGAGCCTCTTGAGGAAGGTGAAAGAGGAGAATGAAAAACCTGACTTAAAACTCAACATTCAAAAAATGAAGATAATGGCATCTAGTCCCATCACTTCATGGCAGCAAGTAGATGGGGAAACAATGGAAACAGTGACAGACTTTATTTTCTTGGCTCCAAAATCACTGTAGATGGTGAGTACAGCCATGAAATTAAAAAATGTTTGCTTCTTGGAAGAAAAGCTCTGACAGACGGTGCATTAAAAAAGAAGAGACATCACTTTGCCAATAAAGGCCCATGTAGTCAAAACTATGGTTTTTCCAGTAGTCATGTACAGACCTGAACACTGAAGAATTTATGCTTTCAAACTACATTGGTGGAGGAGACTGTCGAGAGTCCCTTGGACAACAAGGAGATCAAACCAGTCAGTTCTGAAGAAAAGCAGCCCTGAATATTCATTGGAAGGACTGATGAAACTCCAGTACTTTGGCCACCTGATGCAAAGAGCCAACACATTGGAAAAGGCACCAATACTGGGAAAGATTCAGGGCAGGAGAAAAAGGGGACAACAGAGGATAAGATGGTTGGATGGCACCATTGACTCAATGGACATGAGTCTGAGCAAACTCATGGTGAAGATGGTGAAGGACAGGGAAGCCTGGCGTGCTGCAGTCCATGAACTAGCAAAGTCCATGAACTAGCAAAGTCCATGCTAGTCCATGAACTAGCACATGTGACTTAGTGATTGAACAGAAAGCCCTGTATGAGCTCTCATAAATATCTTGGTTGAAATCACTTAACGTTTCTGTATCTATAGTTCCAGAACAATCTCCAAACTGTTAATTGGAAATGATGGACAGCATGTCTGACCTGGGTAGGGAACAGATATTGAGGTCCTATTCCAAAGAAATGTATTTTTTAACCTATAATGGGAATGGGTGGAGTGCTAATCCACTCCCTCACATCGTCTTATCAACTTTCTGGTCTCTAAAGAGTAAATGCAAATACCTAGTTTGAACCAATACCCATCCAAAGCCTGACTGATATCACTAGTAATAGCACTCTTGACTTTTTAGCTGACATTTGGTGTCAGAATCCTTGTCAACATATTTCTTTAAGAAATCAGTCTTTTCTAACTTTTAATTTTCTATTGGGGTACAGCGGACTAACTGTGGTGGTAGTTCTAGGTGAACAGTGAAGGGACTCAGCCATATGTATACTTCTATCCATTAAGGAGTCAGTCTTAATAGTTCAGAATCACCTCCTGAGATGAAATGTATTTCATCATTGCCATTTCATCTCTAAAAAGACAAGTTAGAAAGCCATTCCTAACTCCTTTTAGATTGGTCTTAGATTCCTCCAATACATAAGAAAAGCTCATGTAGACTCTACCTTGATCTCTTGATAATAATAAACATATTCCTGTCTTTTTCTCTAGCAGAGGATAGAGTCTAGGCTATCTGTGCTTTGAATAGCCTCTTATTTCTCATTCAAAATTATTAGTACCAAAGAAGTAAGAAAAGCTAATGTTAAAGACCAAAACAGATCCCTTGCTTTAATTTCTGCTTGCCCTGATGTGTGTGTGAAAGTGTATGTTAGTCCCTCAGTAGTATTCAAGTCTTTGTGACCCTATGGACTACAGTCCACCAGGCACCTGTGTCCATGGGATTCTCCAGACAAGAATACTGGAGGGGGTAGCCATTCCCTTCTCCAAGGAATCTCACTTTAGCAAAATATTTCCATTATTTACCATATACTCAGTTCTCCAAAGTTCTACTCTTATTTCTTCTCTCTGGGAAAAAAATTAGCAAACAAAAGTTACCCATGTTTTGTGGGGGTGCAAAGGAGGGATTGAGGAATGGATGTATGAGGAGGATTGCTGTCCTCAGCTTAAATTCTATTCCCTCACCCATTAATTTATTCAGTAGCTATTTAGCAACTGTGATCTGCTAGCAATAGTGAGCCTAACAAGAACATGGAGTGAGCTGAATAAACTTGAAGAGTTTATGGTATAAAATGGAATGGAGATATTAATTAAATAATGGACAAATATGTACATGTAAACTGTGTTAAGCCTAAGAAAGAAAAGTAGAGTGACTTGGGAAAAGAGAGCAGAAAACTGTTGTAGTTGGTAAGAAGGAAAAGGCTTTTTTGGGGATGTAAGGTTTATGCTAAAATCGAAAGACTAAGTAGGATTTAATCAGATGGAGGGTAGATGCCTGAGAAGCACGAAGAGCCTTCCAGGGAGAGGGAGTAATGTGTACTAAGTCCATGGGGCAAGAAACTATATGTCAACTTTGAAGAACTCAGTGCAAATGGGGAGAAGAGGGAGTTAATCCCAGTAAGTTGTGGAAGAGCAGAGCCTTGGTAGAGAGTATGGGGACTTGTGAACCCTGCTGATGGATGCAGTTCAAGTGTTTTAAGCAAAGATATCACACCATGGTTTTTGTTTGTTTTTATTTGAGATCACTCCAGTTTGGAGAATGCAATGGGAAAGAACCAGAGTGGTTATTAACAGAAAATTTAAGAGGCTATTTAGCACTGGTATAAGTGTGACATCATGACAGCTTGGACAGAGGTGATGGCAACAGAGATGAAAATAAGTGGAGAGATTAAAGAGGTATTTAGAAAGAAAAATAAGCAATGCTATAAGGCAGTGGAGTTGAGGGAATAATTGGAGAAATAGGAGTTAATAATGATTTAAAAATACTAGTTTGCACCAGTGGATTGAGTATTTTGCTGTTTACTAAAACAGGACACTGAAGAATTGATGCTTTTGAACTGTGGTGTTGGAGAAGACTCTTGAGAGTCCCTTGGCCTGCAAGGAGATCCAATTAGTCCATTCTAAAGGAGATCAGCCCTGGGATATCTTTGGAAGGAATGATGCTAAAGCTGAAACTCCAGTACTTTGGCTACCTCATTCGAAGAGTTGACTCATTGGAAAAGACTCTGATGCTGGGAGACATTGGGGGCAGGAGGAAAAGGGGACGACAGAGGATGAGATGGCTGGATAGCATCACTGACTCAATGGACGTGAGCCTGAGTGAACTCCGGGAGTTGGTGATGGACTGGGAGGCCTGGCGTGCTGGGATTCATGGGGTTGCAAAGACTTTGACACGACTGAGTGACTGAACTGAAGTGAACAGAACTGGAAACAGGACACACTGAGGAATGACCAGATTTTGAGGATTTAGGGTTTGAGTTTTGTATAATTGATTTACCAGTGCATTTTTCAAATAGAGTTGGCATATAGGCAGTTGAATATACTGATCTGAGTCACTGCAGGGTGAAAATGCAAATATGAGACCATCCACATTGATTCATTTCCCGATTACTTTCATAAAATCATTCAATACAATTAAGACTTTCTGTTTAACTTATCACACATAGGCCCAGTGTCTGTACTACAAACAAAGTTTATATTTTGTAGAGATGGGTTGTTTTCTAAATTACAAGGTATGTATGGTGGTGGTGGGGATTTCCTGACACCCGTTGAGCAAATACCATATGCCAAGTACTGGACTAGGTTCTTACATACATGATTTCACTTAATTAATCTCATTCCCTAGGAAATATGGGAGAAGGCAATGGCACCCCACTCTAGTACTGTTGCCTGGAAAATCCCATGGATGGAGGAGCCTGGTGGGCTGCAGTCCATGGGGTCACTAAGAGTCAGACACGACTGAGGGACTTCATTTTCACTTTCCACTTTCATGCATTGGAGAAGGAAATGGCAACCCACTCCAGTGTTCTTGCCTGGAGAATCCCATGGACGGAGAAGCCTGGTAGGCTGCAGTCTATGGGGTCACACAGAGTCGAACACAACTGAAGCGACTTAGCAGCAGGAAATATGCACAATTACAAAGGGGAGAAAATTGAGGTTTGGAAAAACTGAAAGAACTAAATCAAGATCCTTCAACAATTAGAGTATGAGTCTGAGGACCCTTGTTCTTTCCACTGTGACATGTTCTTTCTCACAAGTTTCAAAATAAAGTATATGATTGTATGACACCATATGTAATATCCAAGGGCTTTCCAGGTGACTTAGTGAGTAAAAAAATCCATCTAAAATTTAAGAGACACAGGAGATGCAGTTCCAATCCCTGTGTCAGGAAGATCCCCTGGAGGAGGGCATGGCAACGCACTACAGTATTCTTACCTGGAGAATCCCATGGACAGAGAAGCCTAAATGCAATGTATCTGATATTATCTTTTTTCTTCCACTTAGAATATGATTTAACATTGAATCATATTTTAAAGAAACTTTATACTAGGTAATATTTATCAATTTAAAAATATTTAACAGTTGTTCAAGAAGCTTTCATTGAACATTCAATATAGGCTAAGAAACTGTATTACTAGTGTTGTAAGAATACAAATATGAAAAAGTGAAACCCCATACTTTTAGTTCAATCCTAATTTAGTAGGAAGGGTAGGGAAATACAATCATGATATTTATTAATGGCTGGCTCTGTGGCAACCATTGTGCTAATTATTTTACTTGGTTTCTCTCAATCCATATTATATGATTATGAGCTAAGTAGATATTATGTTTCTGTGTTACAGATGAGGAAAATTAGGTTCAATCCCATCCAGTAATTAGCAGAGATAAATTTTGAATTGATTTCTCTTAAGTTTATATCCCAAATTTGTGATTAGATTATTCTCTCTCTCTCTCTCTCTCAGACTAACAGTTGTACAGATCATGTAATGCGTTATTCTGGTTTCCTATATCATGTACAAAGGGAAAAAGGAGTATTCATGCTAATGATAATTTCAGAAAGACAGAAATACTGACTTTTGTTTTTATAAATGCTTTAAATTTTACTTTTATTAAGAGAAGAAAATGCATATGTTTACTAAATGTTAACAATAAAATCTTATAGACTTTCCATGAGACTGAGAATTGAAAACCATTTGTAGGGAAATGGTGCATTTTAAATGTCCTTATTAGTTTAGAACCTAAGGCAGTGTCATATATTGCATTCCATATGAGGGCCACAATTTATTTTATAGGCCTTGTGCCATGTTCAATTTTAACTTAGTATTACAGACTTTAGAAGTATTTTATTTTTATTTTTCCTTGGAACTGGATGTTGTCAAAGCACATATCAAATTAAAAAAATTTTTTTTCTGTTTATTTGAGGGGTGGTTAATTTGAAACAAAAGATATTTCAATTTAAATAGCATACTCTGAAGTAACTATTGTTTCATTTGGACTGTCAGTTAAAAGGAAAATAAAAAGCTCTCTTAATATATAGGTGTATCACCTGGTTACATTGAATTTCTATTTTAAAATAGAAAGGAAAATGTGAGTAAAGGAGGCCAAGGTTCCTAAATAGCTTACAGATATGGCTTTCATATTTATAAAGTTTAATATTAAGGCTTCATGAAATCTAGCATGTTTATACTGTCTACTCACTTATGGTGAGTTTCTAGTTGGCCATAACTATCTTTAGAGCCAAAAGAACATATATTTGAAAAAGAAAGTAAAAAAGAATAAACAAAAATGTAGCTTTCTACTATTCTCTAATATTATGAATCCTATGGATTCACCTGTAGATGTGTCACATTATTTAAAACAATTTCATGTTACAAAAAAACTGCATTTATATATTGTATGCTTGTGCTTTGATACCCTTTGTTGTTTTTCAGTCACTCAATTGTGTCCAACTCTTTGTGAACCCATGGACTGCAGCATGCCAGGCATCCCTGTCCTTCACCATATCCCAGAGGTTGCTCAAACTCATGTCCATTGAGTTGGTGATGCCATCCAGACATCTTGGCCTGTCATCTCCTTCCTCTCCTGCCTTCAACCTTTCCCAACATCAGAGTCTTTTCCAATCAGTTGGCTATTTGCATCAGGTGGCCAAAGTTTTGGAGCTTCAGCTTCAGTATCAGTCCTTCCAATGAATATTCAGGATTGATTTCCTTTAGGATTCACTGGTTTGATCTCCTTGCAGTCAAAGGCTCTCAAGAATCTTCTCCAACACCACAGTTCAAAAGCATCAATTCTTCAGCTCTCAGCATTATTTATGATCCAACTCTCACATCCATACATGACTACTAGAAAAGCCATAGCTTTGACTATATGGACATTTGTCAGCAAACTAATGCCTTTGTGTTTTAATATGCTGTCTTGATTTGTCATAACTTTTCTTCCAAGGAGCAAGTGTCTTTTAATTCCATGGCTGCAGTGATTTTGGAGCCCAAGAAAATAAAATCTGTCACGGTTTCTATTGTTTCTCCCATCTCTTTACCATGAAGTGATGAGACCAGATGTCATGATCTTTGTTTTTTAGAATGTTGAGTTTTTAGCCAACCTTTTCAGCTCTCCTCTTTCACCTTCATCAAGGGGCTCTTTAGTTCTTCACTTTCTACCATAAGGGTGATGTCATCTGCATGTCTGAGGTTATTGATATTTCTCCCAGCAATCCTAATTCCACCTTCTGCTTCATCCAGCCTGGCATTTCTCATGATGTACTCTGCATATAAGTTAAATAAGCAAGGTGACAATATACAGCCTTGATGTACTCCTTTCCCAATTTTGAACCAGTCTGTTGTTCCATGTCCAGTTCTAACTGTTGCTTCTTGACTTGCATACAGGTTTTGCAGGAGGCAAGTAAGGTGGTCTGGTATTCCCATCTCTTGAAGAATTTTCCACAATTTGCTGTGATCCACACAGTCAAAAGCTTTGGTGTAGTCAATGAAGCAGAAGTAGATATTCTTCTGGAATTTCTTGCTTTTTCTGTGATCCCATAGATGTTGGCAATTTGATCTCTGGTTCCTCTGCCTTTTCTAAATCCACCTTGAACATCTGGAAATTCTTTGTTCATGTACTGTGGAAGCCTAGCTTGGAGAATTTTGAGGATTACTTTGCTAGCATGTGAAATGAGTGCAACCCTATCAGGTACCAGAAAACATGCATGCTTACAAATATGATGTCATACAGTCTGTCTTCAAGAAGATCACAATCTCTTGATGGAGACAAATAAACAAACAAAAGAACAAAAAACACACTCTAGTTCTGAAAATTAAACAACTATTGAAATGGAATTATTTAGTTTTGTATTATATAAGAAAAGTGACATACTTAAAAGTAAAGGGAATAGAAGTGAAGAAAGGGAGCAAGTAAGGAAGTGAGATAAGTACAGTGGCGACTGGAGGGAAGGAAGGAAGGAAGGAAGAAAGGAAGGCAGTAAGGAAGATAATAAGGAAAGAAAGAGACATCTATAGAAGCTTAAAGTGTTAATCCTATCCCTCACTTCTCAAAATAGTTGTCTACATTCACTCATGTTCATGTCTGTTTGTATATCTATCTATGAGTTTATTTGGGGTGCATACACAAAAAATTAATTAACATGATTTTAATATATATGCAGGCTAGATTTAACTACCACTGGGTTATTTCCCAAAATGACTGCATGAGTTTACAATCTCAACAGCAGCAGAAAAGTTCATATTTCCCCATTCTCACTAGCATTTGCTATCTTAATTATTATTTAATTTTATTGTGGTTATTTATTGTGCAGTTGCACTCATCTCACACGCTAGTAAAGTAATGCTCAAAATTTTCAAAGCCAGACTTCAACAGTATGTGAACTGTGAACTTCCAGATGCTCAAGTTGGATTTAGAAAAGGAAGAGGACTCAGAGATCAAATCACCAACATCACTTGGATCATCAAAAAAGCAAGAGAGTTCCAGAAAAACATCTACTTCTGCTTTATAGATTATGCCAAAGCCTTTGACTGTGTGGATCACAATAAACTGTGGAAAATTCTTGAAGAGATGGGAATACCAGACGACCTGACCTACCTCTTGAGAAATCTGTATGCAGGTCAGGAAGCAAAAGTTAGAACTGGATATGCAACAATAGGCTGGTTTCAAACAGAAAAAGGAGTACATCAAGGTTGTATATTGTCACCCTGCTTATTTAACTTATATGCAGAGTACATCATGAGAAATGCTGGGCTGGATGAACCACAAGCTGGAATTAGGATGGCTGGGAGAAATATCAATAACCTCAGATATGAGGATGACACCACCCTTATAGCAGAAAACTAAAGAGCCTCTTGATGAAAGTGAAAGAGGAGAGTGAAAAGTTGGCTTAAAGCTCAACATTCAGAAAACTAAGATCATGACATCTGGTCTCATCACTTCATGGCAAATAGATGGGGAAACAGTGGAAACAGTGACAGACTTTATTTTTGGGCTCCAAAATCACTGCAGATGGTGACTGCAGCCATGTAATTAAAAGACACTTCTTCCTTAACAGGAAAGTTATGACCAACCTAGATAGCATATTAAAAAGCAGAGACATTACTTTGCCAACAAACGTCCATCTAGTCAAACTATGGTTTTTCCTGTAGTCATGTGTGGATGTGACAGTTGGACTATAAAGAAAGCTGAGTGAGGAAGAATTGATACTTTTGAACTATAGTGTTGGAGAAGACTCTTGAGAGTCACTTGGACTGCAAGGAGATCCAACCAGTCCATCATAAAGGAAATCAATACTGAATATTCATTGAAAGAACTGATGCTGAAGCTAAAACTCCAATACTTTTGCCACCTGATGCTGTCATTGCAACAGACCCTGATGCTGGGAAAGATTGAAGGCGGGAAGAGAAGGGGATGACAGAGGATGAGATGTTGGATGGTATCACCGACTCAATGGACAACAGTTTGAGTAAACTCTGGGAATTGGTGATGGAACAGGGAGGCCTGGAGTGCTGCAGTCCATGGGGTCACAAAAAGTTGGACATTACTGAGAGACTGAACTGAACTGAACTGATTGTGGAGTTGAATAGCTTTTCAAATACATATTAATCCCTTTTATTTTCCTTTAGTCAATTTCTTACTCATATCTTTTGCTAATTTTTCTTTCTTATATATGAATTTTTGTTCTTCTTGCTTGTGAAATC
Organism: Bison bison bison; assembly: GCF_000754665.1. Classification (NCBI taxonomy): domain Eukaryota; kingdom Metazoa; phylum Chordata; class Mammalia; order Artiodactyla; family Bovidae; genus Bison; species Bison bison. The sequence goes on from NW_011494860.1 coordinate 946,505, forward strand.
CCATGGAGAAAGGACCCTGGTAGGCTATAATCTACAGGGTTGTGAGGAGTTGGACACGACTGAGCAATTCAACAGCAACATATTTCACCATTTTTTCTGTTTCTTAGAGTATACTCACTCAGTCTTTTAAAGCTCTATCTACAGTAGATTTTACTTTATAATTTTAGTTGCCATATATTTCATTTTCAACATTTTAGTTACTGTTATAGTTTCCTTTTCCATGGTCTTTAAAATCAAATTCTATATTTCTTTATATATGTTTAACAGTTCTGATATCTGATGTCCTGAGTGGACTCTAAACCTATTGTTTTGTATTCAAGGTGACTTGTTGCTTCATGTCCTTGGTAGCTGGGGTGCTGAATTCATTGTGACATCTTCATCTGTAGGAATACCATAGATCTAATGAAGACACTTTGCTCCAGAGAGGATTTGTTATCTAATTCTTTTCCGTGATGATCATACAATCACCACAAAATGCAAAAACATGGTAGTGTATATGTTAATTCATTTACATTTTGGATATTTTTCACAAACTTGAATTCACTCTGATCATTTAAATTGAAAATAAAATTTCTGGGGGCCATCCAAAAATTTCTGGGAAGTACTTGAAAACGTTTTGAGAGTTTTCTGAAAGACATAAACATAGAACATAAACTAAAATGTGCTCTAATCCAAGTATTTTAATGTCTTCTAAGAATTAGTTCTTGTGGATGCCAGGCAGTATCGTGGGGAAAAAAACGCTACCTATCAGAATTGTTTGCTTGATCCTCGGGGGAAATTTTCTAAATTCTATGTTTTTCTTGATCCTAATTTGGTGATATTTTCTGTCATTTAGACTTTTTTTTTTTTTTTAAGTGAGATTGAGGGTCAACACAAAGATATTAAATTCTTACATTTATTTTGAAGTCTTTCAGAAACTGGAATTTAGAATTAAAATAAAAATGCATATAATAAGAGACTGATAATCATACAAGGGCCCATGGAAATCAAAGCCAAAGGAGAATTGTAAGCATGTGTTTTTCTTTTTATTATCATTTGTGATCCTTGTGACTTTGTCTGGTGTAAAATTTTGGAGGTTTGCTTGGATTCATGGTAGAGTATCTTTTCTTTTTCAGAGTGCTTATGTCCATATAACACTGAAAGTGAAATCATGAAAAAGTTAGCAGTCAGTTCCTAACACTTGAGCATAAAGTTAAAAAATAAAAAAAAGCAACTATAATGTGGTAACATTGTTATGTGTAACAGCATAGACATATTACTTGATGATTGGTAGAAAAAAGGGAAAAGTGAATTTAAAACCTCCCATTTTAGAGCAATGTAGAAAAAAAATATTGAACTGAAGTAGCCTGAAGTCATGATCACCAGGGAGAAAGTTAATTTTTTGCTTAGTCACTGCAGCAATTTAAATATCCTTTTCTTGTGTCTATTTATCTCCTGTAACATGTTACATGATATATTGTGTATCCTAGCCTCGAGATTGGGTTCCCTAACGCTCTCTCTCACTGAAAGAACCAGGAGTCCAAGATCATTCCATGAGTTGGGCAAGAGTTTTCAAAATGAATACTTAAGTGTCATAGATAAAAATCATGCCTATTTATTGTTAAAAAACAAAATTTAACCAATTAAAATTTAAAGATCTAACTGCTTTCTTGAATGATTCATGAATCAGGCAACATCTCATCTAATAAGTCGAGGGGAGTTCCAAAGGACTACAGAAAGGGAAAGGTTTTAATAGCCAGGACAAGGAAGTCATAAACAAAGATTATTTCAGGCTTAAGTAGCATCCATCATCTTCCTTTGCAGAATGGAAAGGATTAACTCATTGGTACTACTGACCAGAAAAGTTCACACTGACCAGTTAAGATTATGTTCATGGAGAAGATTATAACTGCAATTAGCTTAGGTATTAAGTATTGGTTTTATCACAAGTGACTCCATTTTCAGCCTGTCTTTTTTTTTTTTTTCCTTAACACTATCAATATGATCAATGGTTTGGTACCCAGTAAGACATGCACACATTTATACACACACTCATGGTGAGGGTGGAGCAAGTCATCAAATCTTTCAGTAAGTAAAGGAAAATGAAGAATTTTATTTTTTAAATGATAAAATATCTTCTCAACTGAGTGATTTAAGTTGATGTTGACATCTGCTTGAGATGTGAAAGATATTTTACTTGCTGTATTAATACTCTAAAAATATAAAATTGAGGCTACAGCTTAAAATATGTCTAAAGTTTGAGCCTAAATATGATTCTCCCAACTACTGGCCTTTATTTCACCCAACTGAGAAGTGAGCATTCAGGAGTGTTTTGGGCCTCTTTTTCACTAGTGACTTGGGCTTGATGATGAAACAGGCCTGTTGTTAGAGCTTCTGTACTTCCCTCTGGAAAATGTTGTAATACCTACGAAGTTCTATCACTATCTGGGCACACCCATTGTGGTTTCTAACTTCATAGATTTGTCTCTTTAATTTTCTGCATTCTTTATAAAAGAGACTCTGTACCCTTTGTGCAGGCCAGCATCTGTGTCTGTCAATCAGATCTCTGTCTCATTGTGTCATTTTTTAAGGTCACGGGTGAAAAATAATGTCACAATAATTTGTTTTGCACACTACAATTAGGCACTGAGTTCATTGAGCTGAATTTGTATAAAAACAAAAACAAGCAAATAAAAATGAACTCACATAAAAATTGATTCATCTTAGTGCAAGTGTCACCTGGTCGTGAATGCTAATTAACTGTATTGTGTGAAGTGATATAAATCCTTAGAAGTTGAATAAGGAGAGTGTTAATTAGTATGAAAATGAAAGACATTTTCTGAACATGTAATATTAAAGAAGGTAAAGATGAAAAGGGCTTGTTGAAATGGAATACCATAAAATTAATTGACAAAGTCAAAGAACAAGACAGTATTTTATAGTTGTGACTGTTAATCCATTAAAAACATTTTGTAAACCTGTGCTAACTAAAAAAAAAAAAAACAACACAAGAGGTGAGTTAAGTTTTACTTGGAGCAAAATGAGGACAGTAGGCTGGGAGACAGCTTCTCAGACAGTTTTGAGGAACTACCCCAAAGAGGTAGTGAGGAAGGTCAGCATATATGTGATTTTGCTGAAGGGGGATACGTGAAAACAAGCACACATTTTGGCAGAAGTTTGTTGCTAATCACAGGTAGAAGATGTCTCTGTTAATGACATTAGTGCTTTTTTCGTATGAGAAGATAGAAGAATTTGGACTCATATCTAACTATCTGAAGAGCTTTTCTGCCAGTTTTTTCCAGACTGAGTGAAGTCGCTCAGTCTTGTCCAACTCTTTGTAATCCCACGGACTGTAGCCTACCAGGCTCCTCTGTCCATGGGATTTTCCAGGCAATAGTGCTGGAGTGGCTTGCCATTTCCTTCTCCAGGGGATCTTCCTGACCCAGGGATCGAACCCAGGTCTCCCACATTGTAGACAGATGCTTTATCATCTGAGCCACCAGGGAAGTCCAGAGCACTAACAACTTTTTGATCTCCTTCCTGAACTCCTTCAGGGTGTGTTGGAGGTTAGAGACTAAAGTGGATAGTGACTTAATTTTTGAAGAGGCAGATGGCAAGTGAAAAATTTTAGTGGGCACTTAAGATCTAAGAAGAGAGGCAAAGACAGTTAAGAGAAGCAAAAACAAAATTAGCTGTTGAGGAAGGGGATGAGGTTTATTTAGGTGAGAGCAAGATGAATTATTTGCTTGAGTATTCCCTGAAGAAGGGAAAGATAGTATTCTAGAAACCATAGTGAATTCTCCTTAGGGGGAAGTGAGATGTTAAAAGGCTTTACCGTCATGCCAGAGAAGATAATTAAGAAATTACAGCTATTAAATTTGACAGAGCATTAGTTTAAATGTGTTACTCACTAGAATTCAGCAAGAGGTAACAAATGGTACAATTTTTAGTGAATACTTTTTATAAATCTTTGAGGACAACATCTCACCAGATGGCTGAAGGGTGAGAATGTATTTGTTTATTTGAGAAAAGAACACACACACACACACACACACACAGGAACCTCGGGGGGGGGGGGGGGGAACAACTCCCCAGGAAAGCCTGAAGCTTTATAAGTCCTTTTCCTCTTTTATATGCAATTACTGCAGTGTGCTTATAGATATTAACCCACCAATCATCAAAAGACATTGCAAAAGTAGGCAGCAAGCATTATTTCAGAATCTCCTACCTTGATTTAAGGTATTAAAAAAGAAACAAAAAGAAGTCACCTTGAAAACTGGTAGAAAGATCCAGCCTAGTAGCTACATAACTGACAATTACCAAACAGTTGGTAATGCATAATTTAGTAATACCAGAGTCAACTTCGAACACTGTCCTTATCACCTTGCTATAAAATCTTTAAATGGAGCAGTGCTGCATTTTTAAAAAGCATGAAATATCGCTACACTGAATAATAATTTAACATAATAATCACATAATGCTTATCACCTACTTTCCAAATTCTACATGTTTTACAGTTCTCTCTAAATCCTGCTTGTATCCATATGAGTTATTGCTGTTTGGAATGAAGAACTTTTAATGTAATAGCTCTATTCATTGCACCAGAAATCTCAAACACTTTGTTTCTAAAGATTAGCAGTTACTTGGTGGCATCCTTGACACTCGTTTTCATCAAATATTCTCATTTCATGGTCTTGGAGATGGATAACTTAGAGTAGTAATAGCAAATGATGGTCACAGTAAATCTTAGCATAAGGATAAAACTCCTTAAGAATCTTCCTCTTATTGACACTGGCTGTGTCCTCTGTACAGGTTCTTAGGCTGGATTAAAGATTTCCTGGGATAGGACCCTGGTTTGATCATCTCTGTGTTCTATCACAATAATAATGCACTCAGTCTGTGTTAACTCCCTGTTGGGTGAAGGAATATGTAAATATAGTGTCCCTCCAATAAAGCTTTTTCTGACACTGTCCACGGAGAAGTTTGGCATTCCTTTCATGTATTTCCAGATTGGTCTCTATTGCAGAATTTACAAACTTCTTTGTAATCTGCTACTTTTAAATCTGGTGTTTTCACACCAGATATAGTAACTGGTACTTTGCAGTATTTAATAGCAATATTTCTACTCATTCTGGCCTAGCTACTTTGCTAATAAATATATATTCAATGCCAAACACACAGGAGATGCTCAGCAAATGTCTGCTGAATGAACAAATGTCTGCTGAATGAACAAATCCATGTGATCCCCTCCTTCACCTCTATCTGCTTATATACACCAGTAAACAAAACAGTAATGGACATGTTCAAATACTTTAAAATTCTAATATTGCTTTAGATATACAGCCATTATATATTTAGTGATATTTGTGATTTTATTTTAACTCTACTTCTCAAATATACTGCCGCACTTTTTCTTGTGAGTATCCCTGTGATTTTTTATATCAACATGAGGTTCATATAATTCACGAGTTCATAAAGAATTCAGAGTGAATTAGAAGAAAGAACACTGTGGATTTGTATTTAGGAGGCCAATGTTCTTAGCTAAGGTTTACTTTGAAGAAATAAGTTAAACTCTCTGAGCTGAATAGTGTCATCTATAAAGTGGTAGGATTAGACAGGGTGATATCTAAAATGATCCAACCCTGCTAACTCTAAATGTCATTTTTTTCTAAAACAAATAAACAGGATAAACATTTATTGATTAATGTGCAGTAGCAGTGTACTGAGAGACAGAGAACATTCAGAGAGTCATAGTCATTGGTGGGGTCTATATATTTAGGGCAGTATTGTCTAATATAGTTTTCTGTGATGATAGAAATGGCCTATAATCTGTGCTGTCCAATACAACAAACAGTAAGCACATATGACAATGGAGTACTTGAAAAGGGAACAGTGTAACTGAAGAATTATATTTATTTTAATAAATTTATTTATTTTTTTTGTGCTAAGTTTTTTTTTTAATTTATAAGTTTTTAAAAAGTAAAACAACACATAAGCCCAATTCCACTTATGTTAAAATTTTCAATGACTATTTTTCTATCCATAGATCTATAAATATATATGTATATATTTATATAAATGGATATAACATTTTCTGGAAGGGTATACATCAAACTGCTAGCTGTGACTGTCTTCTTCTTCTTTTTTTTTTTATAAGTTTAATTTTTTTTTATTCAATTTTAATTTAAAAAAAATTATACATGTGTTCCCATCCTGAACCCTCCTCCCTCCTCCCTCCCCATACCATCCCTCTGGGTCATCCCAGTGCACCAGCCCCAAGCATCTAGCATCGTGCATCGAACCTGGACTGGCATCTCGTTTCATACATGACATTTCACATGTTTCAATGCCATTCTCCCAAATCTTCCCACCCTCTCCCTCTCCCACAGAGTCCATAAACCTGTTCTATACATCAGTGTCTCTTTTGCTGTCTCGTATACAGGGTTATCGTTACCATCTTTCTAAATTCCATATATATGCATTAGTATACTGTATTGGTGTTTGTCCTTCTGGCTTACTTCACTCTGTATAATAGGCTCCAGATTCATCCACCTCATTAGAACTGATTCAAATGTATTCTTTTTAATGGCTGAGTAATACTCCATTGTGTATATGTACCACAGCTTTCTTATCCATTCATCTGCTGATGGACATCTAGGTTGTTTCCATGTCCTGGCTGTTATAAACAGTGCTGTGATGAACATTGGGGTACACGTGTCTCTTTCCCTTCTGGTTTCCTCAGTGTGTAAATAGCTACATGTGGCTATATAGGACAGTGTCAATTTAGAGAGACAAGATCCATGAATGAAAAATGGACACTGTAGTAAAGTTGAAAACAGAAGTATAATACAGGACAAAAGATTAAATTTGAAGAAACTTCTCCATGTTTTAAAGACGTATATCCAGCTTATAAATAAATAAAATAGATCAAAATGCATATAATACACACTAAAATTAGTTGAGTACTCAAGAGTTTATGCAAGAATCTTTTTAGTAATGTAGAAATGATCTTAGGTAAGGAATTCTTCTAGAACATCTAAATATGTTTATAATAAAGATTTTTAGCTAAAATTTAGGAAATGCTGAGGAACAGAGCAAACATAATAATGTTATGTATAATCAGTTTATGGTATTTCAATGACTGTTACCATCCCATATAACAGTAATTAGTATAGGGATAGAAAACAATAAACTTGAGAATCAAAACCAGAGTACAATATTGATTCTGGCTTTAGAAATGACAGGGGAAATGATTTTTCAAGTGTATTAATTCTTTAAAATACTCACTATTCAATACCTTGGCAAAGTAGAGTGAGAAGTCCTTGTTTAGAATCTTAAAGGAAAAAAGAGGAGATGAATCATCAGAACATGGATTCTAAATCAATCCAGGTTATTTTGGCAGATCATAATGAAAGTGAAGGCATGTTTGGAGTAGTATACTATGTACACTTCAGATCACTATATTACTCTGTTGAAAGAATATCATTAAAATTAAAGAGGTAGAATGGAGGGCAACCAGACAAACTTAAGATTGAAGAGGCTAGAGCATTACTGATGAAGAATGATTATCCATCTTAGCAAATGTGGCCTTAAGAGAGATGACTAATAAGAGAACTGCAAGCAGTTTAATAGGGATTGTAAGGAAAGGCTGGATTGCAGATGACCTGAAATAGAAAAAGAGGAAATGCAAAGTAGGAAACACTTTCTCATAGTGAGAGTCAATTAGACAAATGGAAAAGCTAGCTAAAGAACGTGGCTAAATTATTATACTATTAATAAAGATATTAAATGGAATCAATTATAAAATTAACTCTTCCATTGGTAAAACTTTACCAAAAAACCTAACACCATAATATTGCTAACAATAAATTGAATAACTAAGATATAGGCTATATCATTAAAAGAACTAAAGTTGTGATGTAATTATGCCTTATACATTTGAAGGGTAAATACTGAGAAATGTAATATAGTATGGTGGGCACTGACATTGGAGTAGGAAAGACTTATATGTGAATGCCATTACTAATGCTCAAAGTAGAGTCAGATTGCTTTACCTTCCTGAATCTGAATCACCAAAATTGAAGTGAATTCAATGAGACCTACTTAAGGAAGTTGTTTTGATGTTTAATAAAATGATATGTAGAAAATTCCTAGCACTGTGTCTGGGCATTTTTTGTTCCTTATAAACATATCCTTAATTTAGTCAACTGTAATATACATATACTTACGTGTCATAATAATTCCTTCTAATATTTATCAAGCATTAGCCTGTGAGAGGCATTCTCCTATGTACCATTACCAGCTGTATAAATAGAGGAAAGAGGCTACATTCTTTGCCCTCAAGGAATCATAATCTAATCAGTAAAAAAGAACTCATAAACAATAGTTACATAAGTTAAACCATGAGAAGTGTTCTAAACAGCTACAAACAAGTGATTTAGGAAAAGAAAAAGGCAGGATTGGAAGGGGATGAGCAGGATAGCAATCTGTGTAGAGTAGGATGAACTATTTTATCTTGGTGTTCAGGTGTCCTTGTCAAATCATTAATTTTATTTTATTTAAAAAATTTAATTGAAAGAAAATTACAAGGTTGTGTTGATTCCTGCCATACAACAGTGCAGATCAACCATAATTGTATATATATCAATTCCCTCTTGAGCCTCATACCATTCAACTAGGACATCACAGAGTGCCAAGCTGGGCTCCCTGTGTTATATAGCAACTTCTCAGCTATCTATTTTACACATGGTATTGTATATCTGTCCATTGCTACTTTCTCTGTTCATCCCACTCTTTCCTTTCTTCACTGTGTCTATAAGTCCTTTCTCTGTATCTGTGTCTCCATTCCTTTCCTGCAAATAGGTTCATCAATACCATTTTCTAGATTCCATATATATTAAAATACGTGGAATATTTTAATATAATATTTTTGTTTTTCTCTTTCTGATTTACTTTACTCTGTATAACAGGCATTAGGTCCATCCACCTCACTAGAACTGTCTCAAATTCATTTTTTTTTAAGCTGAGTAATATACCATTGCATATATGTATCAGATCTTCTTTATCCATTCATCTGTTGATGGACATCAAGGTTACTTCCATATCCTGACTATTGTAAACAGAGCTGTGATGAACATTGGGTACGTGTGTCTTTTTCAGTTATGATTTCCTCAATTCATTAACTCAGATAGTCACAATGATGTGATCACTCACCTAGAGCCAAACATCCTGGAATGTGAAATCAAGTGGGCTTTAGGAAGCCTCACTATGAACAAAGCTAGTGGAGGTGATGAAATTCCAGTTGAGCTATTTCAAATCCTAAAACATGATGCTGTTACAGCGCTGCACTCAATATGCCAGAAAATATGGAAAATTCAGCAGTGGCCACAGGACTGTAAAAGGTCAGTTTTCATTCCAAACCCAAAGAAAGGCAATGCTCAAACTACTGCACAATTGCACTCATTTCATACACTGGTAAAGTAATGAATATGATTCTCCAAGGCAGACTTCAATAGTATGTGAATCATGAAATTCCAGATGTTCAAGCTGGATTTAGAAAAGGAAGAGGAACCAGGGATCAAATTGCCAACATCCACTGTATCATCAAAGAAGCAAGAAAGTTCCAGAAAAAACATCTACTTCTGCTTTACTGACTATGCCAAAGCCTTTGACTGTGTGGATCACAACAAACTGTGGAAAATTCTTGAAGAGAAGGGAATACCAGACCACCTGATCTGCCATTTGAGAAATCCACATGCAAGTCAGAAAGCAACAGTTAGAACTGGACATGGAACAACAGACTGGTTCCAAATCAGGAAAGGAGTACGTCAAGGCTATATATTGTCACCCTGCTTATTTAACTTATATGCAGAGTATATCATGACAAATGCTGGTCTGGATGAAGCACAAGCTGGAATCAAGATTGCCGGAAGAAATATCAATAACCTCAGATATGCAGATGACACCACCCTTATGGCAGAGTGAAGAAGATCTAAAGATCTAAAATGAAAGTGAAAGAGGAGAGTGAAAAAGTTGGCTTAAAGCTCAACATTCAGAACATGTAAAATATCATGTAAGAAACGAGTCACCAGTCCAGGTTCGATGCATGATACTGGATGCTTGGGGCTAGTGCACTGGGATGGCCCAGAGGGATGGTATGGGGAGGGAGGAGGGAGGAGGGTTCAGGATGGGGAACACAGGTATACCTGTGGCGGATTCATTTTGATATTTGGCAAAACTAATACAATTATGTAAAGTTTAAAAAAAAAAAAAAAACAAAACTAAGATCATGGCATCTGGT
>NW_011494860.1:956883-962885 GCF_000754665.1 Bison bison bison
TAAGATCATGGCATCAGGTCCCATAACTTCATGGCAAATAGATGGGGAAACAATGGAAACAGTGACAGACTTTATTTTGGGGGGCTCCAAAATCACTGCAGATGGTGACTGAAGCCATGAAATTAAAAGACACTTCTTCCTTGGGAGAAAAGTTATGACCAACCTAGACAGCATATTCAAAAGCAGAGACATTACTTTGCCAGCAAAGGTCTGTCTATTCAAGGCTATGGTTTTTCCAGTAGTTGTGTGTGGATGTGAGAGTTGGAGTATAAAGAAAGCTTAGTGCCAAAGAATTGATGCTTTTGAACTGTGGTGTTGAAGAAGACTCTTGAGAGTCCCTTGGACTGCAAGGAGATCCAACCAGTCCATCCTAAAGGAGATCAGTCCTGAATATTCATTGGAAGGACTGATGCTGAGGCTGACACTCCAATACTTTTGCCATCCGATGTGAAGAACTGACTCCTTGGCAAAGACCCTGATACTGGGAAATATTGAAGGTGGGAGGAGAAGGGGACGACAGAGGATGAGATGGCTGGATGGCATCACCAACTCAATGGACATGAGTTTGAGTAAACTCTGGGAGTTGGTGATGGACAGGGAAGGCTGGGGTGCTGCAGTCCATGAGGTTGCAAAGAGTCAGACACACCCTAGCGACTGAACTGAAGAGTTTATTCATTTATTTCTTTAACAAATATTTATTTAGCACCTAAATATTCTAGGCTCTGAAATACAGTGATGAAAGAGGCACAGTGTTGCTTGCTTTCACTGAGTCTACAATTTAGTCTATAGTGAATTGAGAGCTGTGCCATTCTTCATTGCAAGTTTGTTCCTATGGGGTGAATGGGATCAGGGTAAATCTCATGGCATGGGACCCAAGTCATACAATGTTTAGATTAAAAGAACTTTCAAAAGTAAGTCAGAAGGGTAAAAACTTCTGTAAAAAGCAATATACATATTAAAGGGTGTATTTGTAGAAACAGGAAAGATCAGTCCTTTCTTTTTGGGCTACTATAGTAACAGTAGAAAAAATGCTGGGCATAAGAGAGGATCTTTGGCTTTATATGAAGATAAATCTAGGTTTCTTTTTAAATATCAACAGATAGAGTCAGCCTTTTCTCTCATCTGTTGCCCTCCTGGCTCAAGACTAATCTTTTACACTTCAATACCAAATGAATGTTTATTTAATGAATTAAATAAATAAATGAATATTCTTTAAGTTAAAACATTTATATTTTATTATGAAATATAATTCTGGTAATTTATACTTCTATAATTTTTCTTTTTGTTGAGGCTAAGATTTTAGTTGCCCTCCACACAAATCTGATATTCATGTGGAAATTCAGTTACATTACTGCAAAACATAATGAAACACCGAGCTTACATTATATTTCTCTTTTCTCCAGACACCCTCTTAACCTCTAACATCGCCTAACTGAATCATTTATGTCAAAAGATGTTATTTCATGAACATGAGAAAATGCTTTCTCTCTTTTTTTGAAAATGCTTTGCCAGTTGCAATTTCAATGTCCTTCTTTGTCTTTTTGCCCAGGAAGCCATAAAAAGCAGGTACTGCTAACAGCCATTAGAATTACCTAGTTCAGTTAAGGCTATATAAGCACTTAGCCAGATTTATCTGAAGATGGCTGCATTTAGCAAACCTCTCAAATATAAGTTAAATGATCTATCTACCCAAACTGTAAAATAGTCTAATAAATTGCTGGTGTGTAAAACTATTCAAAACTTAAAAGCTTTTGCACAGCAAAGGAACAAAACAAAAATGCAACTTGCTGAATGGGAGAAGATATTCAGAAATGAAATGTCTGATAAGGCATTAATATCCAAAATATACAAAGAGTGCCTATAACTCAACATCAAAACAAAACAAAACAAAACAATAACCCTCAAACACCCTGATTAAAAAGGGGACAGTGGACTTAGATAGGCATTTTTCCAAAGAAGACATATAGTGCCCAACAGGCACATGAAAAGATCTTTTACATCACTAATCATCAGGAAAATGGCAAATCACAACACTGAGATATCCCCTCATATCTGTCTGAATGGCTATCATCAAAAAGATAAGAAATAACAAGTGTCATTGGGACTATGGAGAAAAGGGAACCATAGTACATTATTTCCAGGAACGCAATGGGAAACAGTACGGAGTTTCCTCAAAAATTAAAAAGATTAGGTCCCATTTGTTTATTTTTGCCTTTATTTCCAATATTCTGGGAGATGGGTTATAGAGGATCCTGCTGTGATGTATGTCAGAGAGTGTTTTGCCTATGTTCTCCTCTAGGAGTTTTATAGTTTCTGGTCTTACATTTAGATCTTTAATCCATTTTGAGTTTATTTTTGTGTATGGTGTTAGAAAATGTTCTAGTTTCATTCTTTTACAAGTGGTTGACCAGATTTCCCAGCACCACTTGTTAAAGAGATTGTCTTTAATCCATTGTATATTCTTGCCTCCTTTGTCAAAGATAAGGTGTCCATAGGTGTGTGGATTTATCTCTGGGCTTTCTATTTTGTTCCATTGATCTACATTTCTGTCTTTGTGCCAGTACCATACTGTCTGGATAACTGTGGCTTTGTAGTAGAGCCTGAAGTCAGGTAGGTTGATTCCTCCAGTTCCATTCTTCTTTCTCAAGATCGCTTTGGCTATTCGAGGTTTTTTGTATTTCCATACAAATTGTGAAATCATTTGTTCTAGCTCTGTGAAGAATACCATTGGCAGCTTGATAGGGATTGCATTGAATCTATAAATTGCTTTGGGTAGTATACTCATTTTCACTATATTGATTCTTCCAATCCATGAACATGGTATATTTCTCCATCTATTAGTGTCCTCTTTGATTTCTTTCACCAGAGTTTTATAGTTTTCTATATATAGGTCTTTAGTTTCTTTAGGTAGATATATTCCTAAGTATTTTATTCTTTCCATTGCAATGGTGAATGGAATTGTTTCCTTAATTTCTCTTTCTGTTTTCTCATTATTAGTGTATAGGAATGCAAGGGATTTCTGTGTGTTGATATTATATTCTGCAACTTTGCTATAATCATTGATTAGTTCTAGTAATTTTCTGGTGGAGTCTTTAGGGTTTTCTATGTAGAGGATCATGTCATCTGCAAATAGAGTTTTGCTTCTCCTTTTCCAATTTCGATTCCTTTTATTTCTTTTTCTTCTTTTATTGATATGGCCTAATTAAACTTAAAAGCTTCTGCACAACAAAGGAAACTATTAGCAAGGTGAAAAGGCAGCCTTCAGAATGGGAGAAAATAATAGCAAATGAAGCAACTGACAAACAACTAATCTCAAAAATATACAAGCAACTCCTACAGCTCAACTCCAGAAAAATAAATGACCCAATCAAAAAATGGGCCAAAGAACTAAATAGACATTTCTCCAAAGAAGACATACAGATGGCTAACAAACACATGAAAAGATGCTCAACATCACTCATTATCAGAGAAATGCAAATCAAAACCACTATGAGGTGCCGTTTCACGCCAGTCAGAATGGCTGCGATCCAAAAGTCTACAAGCAATAAATGCTGGAGAGGGTGTGGAGAAAAGGGAACCCTCTTACACTGTTGGTGGGAGTGCAAACTAGTACAGCCACTATGGAGAACAGTGTGGAGATTCCTTAAAAAACTGGAAGTAGAATTGCCTTATGATCCAGCAATCCCACTGCTGGGCATACACACTGAGGAAACCAGAAGGGAAAGAGACACGTGTACCCCAATGTTCATGGCAGCACTGTTTATAATAGCCAGGACATGGAAGCAACCTAGATGCCCATCAGCAGATGAATGGATAAGAAAGCTGTGGTACGTATACACAATGGAGTATTACTCAGCCATTAAAAAGAATTCATTTGAATCAGTTCTAATGAGGTGGATGAAACTGGAGCCTATTATACAGAGTGAAGTAAGCCAGAAAGAAAAACACCAATATAGTATACTAACGCATATATATGGAATTTAGAAAGACGGTAACAATAACCCTGTGTACGAGATAGCAAAAGAGACACTGATGTATAGATCAGTCTTATAGACTCTGTGGGAGAGGGAGAGGGTGGGAAGATTTGGTAGAATGGCATTGAAACATGTATAATATCATGTATGAAAAGAGTCGCCAGTCCAGGTTCAGTGCATGATACTGGATGCTTGGGGCTGGTGTACTGGGATGACCCAGAGGGATGGTATGGGGAGGGAGGAGGGAGGAGGGTTCCAGATGGGGAACACATGTATACCTGTGGCAGATTCATTTTGATATTTGGCAAAACTAATACAATATTGTAAAGTTTAAAAATAAAATAAAATATAAAAAAATAATAAAAAAAAGAAAAAAATTAAAAAGAGAACTGTGTTATATGACACAGCAATTCCACTCTAGGCGTACATACAAGGAAAATAAAAATACTTGTTCAAATATATATATATAGCCTATTGTTCACAGACATATTCTTGACTTGTTTACAATAGTCAACATATGGAAGTAACCAAGTATCCATCGATAGATTAAAGAAGATGTGATATATTATTCAGCCTTAAATGGTTGACTTTTATGGATGGACCTGGAGGATATTATGTGTACTGAAATCAGTCACTTCAGTCGCTCAGTTGTATCCGACTCTTTGTGACCCCATGAATCACAGCATGCCAGCCCTCCCTGTCCATCACCAACTCCCAGAATTTACCCAAACTCATGTCCATTGAGTCGGTGATGTCATCCAGTCATCTCATCCTCTGTTGTCCCCTTCTCCTCCTGCCCCCAATCCCTCACAGCATCAGGGTCTTTTCCAATGAGTCAACTCTTTGCATGAGGTGGCCGAAGTATTGGAGTTTCAGCTTCAGCATCAATCCTTCCAATGAGCACTCAGAACTGATCTCATTTAGGATGGACTGGTTGGATCTCCTTGCAGTCCAAGGGACTCTCAAGAGTCTTCTCCAACACCACCATTCAAAAGCATCAATTCTTCAGCACTCAGCCTTCTTCACAGTCCAACTCTCACATCCATACATGACCACTGGAAAAACAGCCTTGACTAGATGAACCTTTGTTGGCAAAGTAACGTCTCTGTACTGAAATAAGTCGTACCAAAAAGGAGAAATACTGTATGTTTTTGCTTATATGTTATATCTAAAGAGTAAAAAGAATAAATATAACAAAAGAGAAACAGGCTAAACAGATATAGAGAACAAACTCATGGTTACCAGTAAGGACAAGGGTAGGGAGAAGGGCAAGATATGAGAAGGGCATTAAGTACAAACTACTAGGTATAAAATAAATAAATGCAAGATGTAATGTACACGATGAAGAGTATAAACAATATTTCATAATAACTTTATATGGAGTTAATCTATAAAAATAGCCACTCACTCTGTTGTATACTTGAAACTAAGTAATATAATGTTGTTAGGCAACTATATGTCAATTTATATATGTGTGTGTGTGTGTGTGTGTGTGTGTGTATGTATTTGTAACAGATGTGGAGAATCCTATCACATTCAACAAATGATCAAGAGGTTTGATTATATTTAAAAAGAGCCAGAAGTCATATACAGAAATACTAATATTCAGGTCTACTGATCCAGAGTGTGTTAATTTAAATAGCATATTTTTAAGATTGCTAATTGATTTACTGGGTACCTCCCATAATTTAGATCAGTTTTTTTACTTTTTTTTAGGAAAGTCAGCACACATTCTTAGAATTTTCCTTAACACAGGACTATAGCACGTATACCTTGCTTGATTCCTCTTTCTTTCTCTCTCTCAAAGAAGAGAAGTGAAAAGCAAAGGAGAAAAGGAAAGATATAAACATCTGAATGCAGAGTTCCAAAGAATAGCAAGAAGAGATAAGAAAGCCTTCTTCAGCGATCAATGCAAAGAAATAGAGGAAAACAACAGAATGAGAAAGACTAGGGATCTCTTCAAGAAAATCAGAGATACCAAAGGACATTTCATGCAAAGATGAGCTCGATAAAGGACAGAAATGGTAT
>NW_011494860.1:962985-976679 GCF_000754665.1 Bison bison bison
AACAGAAGCAGAAGATATTAAGAAGAGGTGGCAAGAATACACAGAAGAACTGTACAAAAAAGACCTTCACGACCCAGATAATCACAATGGTGTGATCACTGACCTAGAGCCAGACATCCTGGAATATGAAGTCAAGTGGGCCTTAGAAAGCATCACTACGAACAAAGCTAGTGGAGGTGATGGAATTCCAGTGGAGCTATTTCAAATCCTGAAAGATGATGCTGTGAAAGTGCTGCACTCAATATGCCAGCAAATTGGGAAAACTCAGTAGTGGCCACAGGACTGGAAAAGGTCAGTTTTCATCCCAGTCCCAAAGAAAGGCAATGCCAAAGAATGCTCAAACTACCACACAATTGCACTCATCTCACATGCTAGTAAAGTAATGCTCAAAATTCTCCAAGCCAGGCTTCAGCAATATGTGAACTGTGAACTTCCAGATGTTCAAGCTGGTTTTAGAAAAGGCAGAAGAACCAGAGATCAAATTGCCAACATCCGCTGGATCATAGAAAAAGCAAGAGAGTTCCCCCAAAACATCTATTTCTGCTTTATTGACTATGCCAAAGCCTTTGATTGTGTGGATCATGATAAACTGTGGAAAATTCTTCAAGAGATGGGAATACCAGACCACCTGATCTGCCTCTTGTGAAATTTGTATGCAGGTCAGGAAGCAACAGTTAGAACTGGACATGGAACAACAGACTGGTTCCAAATAGGAAAAGGAGTACGTCAAGGCTGTATATTGTCACCCTGCTTATTTAACTTCTATGCAGAGTACATCATGAGAAACGCTGGGCTGGAAGAAGCACAAGCTGGAATCAAGATTGCCGGGAGAAATATCAATCACCTCAGATATGCAGATGACACCACCCTTATGGCAGAAAATGAAGAGGAACTCAAAAGCCTCTTGATGAAAGTGAAAGTGGAGAGTGAAAAAGTTGGCTTAAAGCTTAGCATTCAGAAAACGAAGATCGTGGCATCTGGTCCTATCACTTCATGGGAAATAGATGGGGAAACAGTGTCAGACTTTATTTTTCTGGGCTCCAAAATCACTACAGATGGTGACTGCAGCCATGAAATTAAAAGACGCTTACTCCTTGGAAGGAAAGTTATGACCAACCTAGATAGCATATTCAAAAGCAGAGACATTACTTTGCCAACAAAGGTTCGTCTAGTCAAGCCTGTGGTTTTTTCTGCAGTCATGTATGGATGTGAGAGTTGGACTGTGAAGAAGGCTGAGCGCTGAAGAATTGATGCTTTTGAACTGTGGTGTTGGAGAAGACTCTTGAGAGTCCCTTGGAATGCAAGGAGATCCAACCAGTCCATCCTAAATGAGATCAGTCCTGAGTGCTCATTGGAAGGACTGATGCTGAAGCTGAAACTCCAGTACTTTGTCCACCTCATGCAAAGAGTTGACTCATTGGAAAAGACCCTGATGCTGGGAGGGATTGGGGGCAGGAGGAGAAGGGGACGACAGAGGATGAGATGGCTGGATGGCATCTCTGACTCGATGGACGTGAGTCTCAGTGAACTCCGGGAGTTGGTGATGGACAGGGAGGCCTGGCGTACTGTGATTCATGGGGTCTCAAAGAGTCAGACACGACTGATCTGATCTGATCTGAATTCGCTTTAGAATAAAATTAAGAGTTTTGCCTGTCTTTTTGTCACTTTAGAAAAAGAAAATGAGATTCAAACTCAACTTTGGTTTAGTTAGGTTCGCATTTCCTGGTAAGAAAGCAAAGCAAAATTTTAAGCACAAAACAAAAATGATTTGTTTGGTATCATTTGTTCAATATTTTTGAAAAGACAGTCAGATAATGCTATGGAAGACAATGATGGACTAAGCATATTGGAAATAATTCTAGATTTCAAATAATGTCTTTCTCTTCTACCTATAATTAGTTGTCTGGTCTTCAGAAACTCTCTTAAACAATGAAACCAGGGATAATTTAATATCCCAACTTCAAAATGTGCTTGAATAATAAATGGTTTAGAATGAATTTGAAATGCAAGAAAAATTTTGTATTTTAGAGACTCAGGTTCTAGCTTCAGTTTTGCTGATAGACTGTCTTTCTGGGTGAGTCACTTTTGTTGATTCTTTTGTTGTCCATCTGTCACAGGGTGATGACCTGCCTTATTCTTTGGCAAAAGGGATAAATAAACATTTCCTAGGTTTTTCAAATGCCAATTTGATCCAATGTTGAATGCATATGAAAACAAACACAGTAAGACAAAAGAGAACGGCTTTGTCATCCCGACAGCTGGGAAACACAAAGCATTGAAATACTGTTTGTTCCAAACATAGTGTTAAATGCTGTAGCTGATTTTTATTCATTGCATAGTTGCTTTTGTTGGCATTGTGTAAACAAAACCAATTTTATTATTTTTTTAAATAAGTGGTTTTGTGTGTATTAAAATTGTTAAGAGAGCATCAGTGGAGTGTTCACTTTTGATTCTTTTACCTGTAGTGGTGATATGTTTGCACTGGACTAGTGAACTATCCACTGATCCCTACTGGGATTGAAATCTTTCTGAGACAGCTGGCCAGGATTACTGGAAGCACAATATGTGAGTGAAGAACAGATGTCTTCTTCATTTGAAGTTAACCAGTCTGTTAGGATTCAACCTTTGACCTTATCTTTATGAGTATTTAGAACTAGTCAAATTAACTGGTCCCATTTTCCTCCTCTCATAGCCTCTAGGGAATTGTCTCAGAGAAAGGATAGTATGTAACAGCTATTATGACCTCTACTTAGGAGCCATTAATTGTCTCAATCTCATTTTTCCTAAATTTTGAGAACATATAATCTAGAGAAAAATTTTAATATTGGGACATTATCACTTATCTTGTACTATGGTTTGCCTGGTTAAAATTATTTTCATTTAAACTTTCTATCAGTTCAGTTCAGTCTCTCAGTCGTGTCTGACTCTGCGATCCCATTAAGTTCAGCACGCCATGCCTCCCTGTCCATCACCAACTCCTGGAGTTCACCCAAACCCATGTCCATTGAGTCAGTGATGCCATCCAACCATCTCATCCTCTGTAGTCCCCTTCTCCTCCTGCCCTCAATCTTTCTCAGCATCAGGGTCTTTTCAAATGAGTCAGCTCTTCGCATCAGGTGGCCAAAGTACTGGAGTTTCAGCTTCAGCATCAGTCCTTCCATGAATATTCAGGACTGATTTCCTTTAGGATGGACTGGTTGGATCTCCTTGCAGTCCAAGGGACTCTCAAGAGTCTTCTCCAATAACCACAGTTCAAAAGCATCAATTCTTCAGTGCTCAGCTTTCTTTATAGTCCAACTCTCACATCCATAGATGACTACTGGAAAAACCATAGGCTTGACTAGACAGATCTTTGTCGGCAAAGTAACATCCCTGCTTTTGAATATGCTGTGTAGGTTGGTCATAACCTTCCTTCCAAGGAGTGAAAATGAAAGGGAAGTAGCTCAGTCATGTCCAACTCTTTGCGACCCCGTCGATTGTAGCCTACCAGACTCCTCCCTCCATGGGATTCTCCAGGCAAGATACTAGAGTGGGTTGCCATTTCCTTTTAATTTCATGCTGCAATCACCATCTGCAGTGATTTTGGAGGCCAGAAAAATGAAGCCAGCCACTGTTTTCACTGTTTTCCCATCTATTTGCCATGAAGTGATGGAACTGGATGCCATAATCCTAGTTTTCCGAATGTTGAGCTTTAAGCCAACTTTTTCACTCTCTTTCATCTTCATCAAGAGGCTTTTTAGTTCTTCACCTTCTGCCATAAGAGTGGTATCATCTGCATATCTGAGGTTACTGCTATTTCTCCCGGCCCAGAGTTTCTCATGATGTACTCTGCATATAAGTTAAATAAGCAGGGTGACGATGTACAACCTTGACGTACTCCTTTTCCTATTTGGAACTAGTCTGTTGTTCCATGTCCAGTTCTAACTATTGCTTCCTGACTTGCATACAAGTTTCTCAAGCGGCAGGTCGGTGGTCTGGTATTCCCATCTCTTGAAGAATTTTCCACAGTTTATCGTGATCCACACAATCAAAGGCTTTGGCATAGTCAATAAAGCAGAAATAGATGTTTTTTCTGGAACTCTCTTGCTTTTTCAATGATCCAGCAGATGTTGACAATTTGATCTCTGGTTCCTCTGCCTTTTCTAAAACCAGCTTGAACATCAGGAAGTTCACGGTTCACATATTGCTGAAGCCTGGCTTGGAGAATTTTGAGCATTACTTTACTAGTGTGTGAGATCAGTGTAATTGTGTGGTAGTTTGAGCATTCTTTGGCATTGCCTTTCTTTGGGATTGGAATGAAAACTGACCTTTTCCAGTCCTGTGGCCACTGCTGAGTTTTCCCAATTTGCTGGCATATTGAGTGCAGCACTTTCACAGCATCATCTTGTGGGATTTGAAATAACTCAGCTGGAATTCCATCACTTCCACTAGCTTTGTTCATAGTGATGCTTCCTCAGGCCCACTTGACTTCACATTCCAGGATGTCTGGCTCTAGGTGAATGATCACACCATCATGATTATCTGGGTCATGAAGATCTTTTTTGTACAATTCTTCTGTGTTTTTTTTTTGCCACCTCTTCTTAATATCTTCTGCTTCTGTTAGGTCCATACCATTTCTGTTCTTTATTGAGCCCATCTTTGCATGAAATGTTCTCTTGCAATAATTTGATTTGTCTCTTGTAATAATAGACATAATTGTATTAGCTAAAATTAAAATGCAAATGCCTTTAACATAATATTAACATGCCTCATCTATGGGAAAATCAAGTCTTCCCTTCAACCCAAGACAGCATAGACTCTTTGCCCTTTCCACCATATGAAGACACAGCAAAAATATAGCTGTCTATGAAGTAGAAACAGATTTTCACCATACACTGAAACTGCCTGCTCCTTGATCTTAGAGTTCCCAGCCTGTGCCACTATGAGGAATAAATTTTTGTTGTTTAAGCCACCTAGTCAATTGTATTTTGTTATGGACTAAGACGCTATATACCTCTGGCAGCTAACATGTTTTAGATGTATCCATACCTCTGTCACTATTGTCCAGGTACCGTAGTAATCCTGCCTTAGATAGTATTTGGTTTACAAAAATAAGGCTGACAAAGAGATTATGACAGACAGTGCTTTGAAAAAAATGTCTTCACCATGATGGTTTTTCTCAAGTATAATCAGTTACAGTCAGATGAAGATGAAAGACTAATAATTTTGACAATGCTGATGTCTTCCACACAAGAGTATCCTGCTTTGTACAAGAAGAAGACAAGGCAATTCATGTATTGTATGATGCTCTTAGTAGATAAATGCTCCTAAAATGTATTCAGGATGGATTCACTTATCTGCTCTATTTATTCTCTGATAATGTATGCAACTTTATTAATTATAGTATCTGCTGCTGCTGCTGCTAAGTCGCTTCAGTTGTGTCCAACTCTGTGTGACCCCATAGACAGCAGCCCACCAAGCTCCCCCATCCCTGGGATTCTCCAGGCAAGAACACTGGAGTGGGTTGCCATTTCCTTCTCCAATGCATGAAAGTGAAAAGTGAAAGTGAAGTCTCTCAGTTGTGTCTGACACTCAGCGACCCCATAGACTGCATCCTTCCAGCCTCCTCCATCCATGGGATTTTCCAGGCAAGAGTACTGGAGTGGGGTGCCATTGCCTTCTCCAAGTTATAGTATCTAGTCACCTTTAATTGGAATTAATCATAATCAATTGTGGATATCACTTCTAGTTGACATTTATCCAAACTATATACTTCATTTTGCTTAAAAGATAGCAGTTTAATACAAACATCAGTGTGTTTTTCTATTTACATGTGAGCACAAGTAACTATTTACTTTTTTTTATTCTATTTCGTTTTCATATTTTTTAAATTTAAATTTATTTATTTTAATTGGAGGCTAATTACTTTACAATATTGTATTGGTTTTGCCATACATCAACATGAATCTGTCACAGGTGTACACATGTTCCCCATCCTGAACCCGCCTCCCACCTCCCTCCCCGTACCATCCCTCTGGGTCATCCCAGTGCACCAGCCCCAAGCTTCCTGCATCCTGCATCGAACCTGGACTGGTGATTCGTTTCTTATATGATATTATACATGTTGTAAATAAGTTTTATCTAAGCTTTCAGTAACTTTCAGTTTCTTAGGATCTTTTGGTCTCCTTCAAAGTAATATTAATCCCAGTCATTTTCATTCTTGTTAAATAACTGTGGAGGTTTATATTTCTTCATGCCTTAGTATCACTTCTTAGTAAACCTACTTAAATTCAGTGAATTGTTCTAGTCATTGCAGATTTCAGGATTGAAGGAATACTCTTTCAAACTCATGATTGGTTAGTGTGAAAAACTAAAATTTTCTTTATCGTGTATATCTTCATAAAGACTAATAACAATAATAAATATTATTTAGTAAAAAGATAAAATAATTTTAAAATTCTGCTTAAGCATTTATCTTTGTGTTAATTGAATCTCTTTAAATTTGAACATTTATATTTTCTATTCTTTTTAATAAAAGCACTGCAGAACTTTATTGAAAATAAGAAAAATAGGTAATAATGATTTAATTTACCATTTCTATGATAGGCATTGAATAGTATCAATGACCAAAAGTCAAGCAAAAAAGAATTCAAGTTTTACCTCTGCAGATTCCTATATATGTAATCTTCAAAAGTTACTTAACTTCTATAAATTTGAGAAAATAGTATCTCCTCAAATGCATTGTTGTAAGGATTAATAAAATCATATACATAAGGTGCTTAATAGAATCTATCACTATCATCACTCCTGCCAATTTTCATGTAGGTGATCCTTCTGTTTAAATGTGCTCTTAATATAAATTACCCTTTATATGTGGTTGATTTTGATAACTGTTTTCAGATTACTGAAAAATATGCGATTAGAAATATAGACACATAGAATGCATGTGGAAAAATATCACAGGGGTAGAAAATGCTGATAAACATGGAAACTCTTTCTGAAAACAGAGTGCTTATTCAAAGATTTTCAGTGATACTCTGCTAAATCCTTGTAACTCATGTAAAGCTACAAGTCTGTGTGTGTGTGTGTGTGTGTGTGTGTGTGCGTGCATGCACACAAGTAGGATGGAGAAGGGAAAGAGATAGGGGAATAGGAAATGATCTTCCTAACCCTGTCTACTTCAGCTTTTTTCTCTACTAGGGAAATTAGGTCAAATAGAGGAAAAACAAGCTTCTATAAAAGCCAAAAGGCCAGTGTATTACTAATTAAGTAAATAAACAGTGTGCTGTAAAACCTTTTAAATTTGTTATCTGGATCATTCAGAATAGCATGAAATTTGAAATAACTGCTATTCCCCAGCCTGTTAGATAAGATTTCCCTATTAAAATCAGTCATTTAAACCAAAGTACAAAAATATATATAATTTGAAGTGGAAATTGGGTCCCATGGGTACCTCAGGTTGCTAAATTGGTTAGATAACTTGAAGTGAATGTCACTAAATAGCCATGAGTTAATCATAAGTGGAAGAATGATCTGTGAACCACTCTGATTCCTTGTCAACAGCAAAAGAGGGAGCTACATAGCCTATAAAGGAAGTAACCTTTGCAGATGACTTCCTTGTATTGACATGTGATCTGGACAATTTACTGTTTTCCTTTGAAGGTTCATACATGGTTAACTCTCATTCAGAATTAATGAGATACAGATACCTGATACTCAAGTGCTGCAGAATTGCCCTTCTATTCTAATTAACTAGGTATTATGATATTTTTATTTGTTTTCTAGTCTCCTTTTTGGCCTTAATTAGAAGAGACAGTATGAAAAAACGGCTATTTCCTTTGTGCACATACATTCACTGATGTTTGCAAGTTTAACTCAAGCTTTTGGATAAGAGCAAGGCACATTGGATTGGAACATGCATTAGGTTCCAGATATCAAAGTTAGCTTTAGTTTGACTTTGTGAGATTCTAAAAGCAGCTGTGCTTTGTTGCACTTGCTTAGATCCCAACAGTGATTTAGTTCTGAGGATTATATATTTGTCTCTTATGTGTCAAAAGTCCTATCCCTTGTGACTTTACAACTCTGTTTTTGTATTTAATGTAAAAGCATGATAGCTTCGCATTGATGATTGTCAGCAGTTGCTATTTATCATCTGTCAAAAGCTTTTCTCATGGGAAGGCAGAAAATCAAATGGATTATGGCTGTTTTTTTAGTTGCTTCCAGGAATCTTACATGACACAAGGAAAAAAAAAAAAAAAACCCGGTAAAATGACTCCTTGACAAGTAACTTAGCATTCAGATAAATCTGTGATTTTATGCACATAACAGAGCTGTCATTCACGCTGACAAAATAGCATATTTTAAAGTGTTATGTCAATTTGCTTGTTTGACCTCTATGTTGCTTCAACACCTGGCCTGATAGTTACATATCTTTGTAGTTACCTGTTTCTGGTGAAACAATAAACTGAGTTGATTTGATGGCACCTCTGAAGAGTGTGAAAAGGATACAGTTATTGGATTCTTTTCTTTTCAGGTTTTCCACATTTTTGGTTGAGATTATCATCACATTCTGATGACCTATCAAAACTGGGGAAACCAATCTCATTGAAGAGACATCAGTGGGGTTTTAGTAGTTAATTTTTATTAATCTAAAATATAGGTACATTTGGAGATATAAATGATGATGTTGGAAGTAAGTGAAATCAACCATATAGAAAATTTGAAATTAGAAACATGTTGGCCTTATAGCACCATAAAAAAATGTGAACTGTGTTTTAGGAACCATCTTTACCAATAGACATGAAATTTATGACTACTAGGTTACTATAATCTATCTGTTATTAACTTTAGATTTAGCTTTAGAGATGAACACAGAGATGTGTTCCAGCCCTGAGTTTCCCAACCCCAACAATGATAACATTTAGCTGAATAACTTTTGGGGGGCTGTCTTGTGTTTTACAGGATGATTGGCAATAGCCCTGGCCTCTCCCCACTAGATGCCGTTAGTACCCCTGGAGTTGTGGCAATGAAAGACATTCCAAGTGATTACCAACTGTCCACTGAGGGCAAAAATTACTCTAGGATGAGAAACATCATTCTGTAGAAGTTCTTTCCTTTTATACAGAATTTTGAATGGAATTCTTCTTATCCAATTGTATCTAGAACTCTAAATATTACTAGAACAAATGACTCCAACCACTCTGAATTCTGAGTTCAAGGAGTTACCATGAGTTAAGGCAAACTACTATTCTGAAGGCTTCCCAGGTGGTGCTAATGGTAAAGAACCCACTTACCAATTCAGGAGATATAAGAGACATGGGTTTGATAGCTGGGTCAGGAAGATCACCTGGGGATGGGCACAGCAACCCACCCTAGTAATCTTGTCTGGAGAATCCCATGGAGAGAGGAGCCTGGCAGGCTCCAGTCCATAGGGTAAAAAAAGAGTCAAACCCGACTGTAGAGAATTAGCACACACTGCCCTGAAGGGTTTACTGGAGGTCAGTCTAAAACTGATCTTACCAAAACATCCATCTGCACACTGCGTCCTTACCCACAACAGCCATTTCTCAGTAAGCCAATATAAATAGAGATCTGAGATATAAAGTTTTTTTTTTTTTTTCCCCATTTCTTAGGAGTTTGATGCTGTTAATAGAACCTCTCATTTTCTGGGAGAAGCAAAGATTGCTTTATCCTCTCTCAGGTTAAAGGGAAATTTTCCAAGAGAATAATTCTTAAATATTGGGGGTGTCTGCAAATAGTGGAGATTAATATTTTCTATTCTTCAACTCTGTGTTGACCTGCAAAACCCTTAATCTCATTCTAGAGGAGTGGAATATGTTGCAGTATTCTGATAGAGCATTATGGAGACCTAGATTTTTGGCACGCTGTCTTTTTCATTTTCCTACTTTATCATGGAGCAAAAGAAAATAAAAACAGCCATATCTCATCTATTCTCTGAAATTTGGGGGTACTTTTGAATATGAAAACTGTGCACAACTCTGGTCTAAGGCTGTGTACAGAAAATCAACAGTACTTAGAAACAGCATAATAGTGTGTGTCTTGAAAAGACAGAGGTAATCTCCACCTTATCCTATTGCTCCATATTGTTCTATGGCTCCACAAGAAGGAGTGTAGAGGTTAATGGTGGAGCAAGCAATATGGGGCAGCATTAATAGCTGCTTGCTGTGGCTCAGAGGTTAAACTGTCTGCCTGGAATGCGGGAGACCTGGGTTCGATCCCTGGGTCGGGAAGATCCCCTGGAGAAGGAAAATGGCAACCCACTCCAGTACTCTTGCCTGGAGAATCCCACGGAGGGAGGAGCCTGGTAGGCTACTGTCCATGGGGTCGCAAAGAGTCAGACACGACTGAGTGACTTCACTTTCACTTTCTTTCAAGTGATGGAACACAAAGTCCGCAACTTAATAACAAAGGGAATCAGGGTAAAACCACTACACTAACAGTCTTATATGGATCCAGAATAAGCCAGAGATAATTTAGTACACCTATCTGTGTACTAGATAGTCGAGTACACCACCTGTGGCAAGGCAGGCAAAGGAATCTCCTCTTCTCCTATCTCTCTTTCCTTTTTAAAATATAGGGGAAAAGGTCCAATAAAATTTTATTTGTCCAACAACCCATTAATCATCCTTTAGCCCCAAGATAAAATTATTTTTCCAACTGATGGGAATCTTATCAGAGATGCTGCTTTTGCAACTGTCTACAATTTGGGTCTCTATTAGAAAAATATATTAATTAATTAGAGGTCTATAGTACCATCTCTATTGAAAGGTTACTGTCTGATTGTGTCTGCTACTTTTGTGACCATATGACACTTCTTCAGCACTTGATGTCTTACATAACTGAATTCTTCTGAACTCAGACATCACTGGATATTTAACTTTGGACTCAGAGAATTTATATTGAACCAGGCATCAAACTAATTTTTTTCCCCAGCACAATCTTTCTCTCATTTTTTCTCTTTGTTTCTTTTTTAGTGATAATTTTTCTAAGAAGAAAAATCATTCTTTCCAAGCTGTAGCTCTTTATTACAGAGTACACATCTGCCACGGCTATTCTATTCTATTCTATTTCTCCCCCTCCTTAATCTGCCATTCCGTGAATTCTGTTGCCTTATCCTTATATTGATTTTGCATTACAAAACTCAGAGAACCATCTGGCAAGAGCAGAATCCTCTCTGGAAGGAGGGCAACAAACTAAGAGTGCAAAGGCCAGAAACCTCTTTAGCATAAAGAAAAAAGGATAAAAACTTGCAGCTGTAATACATTAATACTTTCTGTTCAATCTCTCTTTCTTTTTAGTAAGGATTTGTGGTTCCTGAAAACAGACAAACAAATATTTAAATGTGCTGCCTAGATACACTCACTATTTCTAGTCCATTATTCATTTCCCATCGTTTTCTGTGGAGCATGTGCTTATTTCCTCCCATATCTTTCTTCAGTCATCTCTGGCTCAGGTTCTTACTGTTGATTTTCACAAGTTTGAGAGGAGGGGATTTGTGTTTTATATGTTCATCTTGAGTAGTAATTCCTAACAATACTGCAGTACTTGCTATGTGTAGACTGTTAAAAATTTATGTATGTGAACTTCTACGTATAACGTGTAGATCGCTGAGTTTTCAAAAATGGACATACCCGTGTTACCCACCACTCTCATTATACATCTTCCCTACAACAAATACATGGTTATTAATATTATTCTCATCCCCAAATATAACCATTATTTGGAGTTCAAATACCAATTATTAATGCTGTTTCTTTAGAATTTTATATAAATGGAATATATATATTCTTTTATCTTTGACTTATTTAATTCTATGATTGTGAGAAACATCCAAGTTGTTGCTTAATTGTACATTCTTATAACTACACCACTTATTTATTCTTCTTACTTTTGAAATTATGATTACAATATAACATTATATGTGATTATGTGATATAGTAATCATAATATATAATGGTTAATTATATAATTCATTTGTATAATTATATACACATAGTTAAATATATACATATATGTGTATACAAATTATATATACTTAATATATAATATATCATTTGTGAATGTTCTTGTACATGCTTTTTGATGAAATCTTTTTGTGACATCTATACTCAGGAGACAAATTTTGAATCATAGGAAACACTACCAAACAGTTTTCCAAAGTGGTTGTACTGATTTATATTCCTAGTTACAATAGATGGGAGTTCAGTTGCTCCATATTCATTCAAGACTTGGTTAAGTCTGTCTTTTTTACTTTAGCCATCTGCTGAGTGTTTATATATCTCATTGCTATGATAATTTACTTATCTTTTATGATTACTGTTGTTGAAACTGTTCAAAATTTGTGTGAATGTGTGAGAACTTTTAAGGATGGTGTTGAATATCCTTTCACATTTTTCTTGGCTATATAAATATCTTCTTTTGTGAAGTTCAAGACTTTTGCCCGCAGTCTGTGGGATGTCTGCATTTTTCATATGATTTAAAGGAGTGGGAGTGGGGAGCAGGATGGATATTTATGAGTACTTTGTTGAACACATATTGTAAATATCTTCTTATACTTTGTGAATTTTTAAACTACCTTTTGAAAAAAGAAGAATTTCTTAATTTAAATGTAGTTAAATTTAACACTATTTTCTTGTTCAGTGTGTTTGGTGCTTTTATGTGCTTGCCTACCTCAAGGTCAAGAAGAAATTGTCACATTTCTTCTAAAATTTTTTCTTGTTTTCTCTTTAACTTTTAGCTTCACAGTCCATATGGGATTGAGTTTTTATACAGTAGGGAGTATGGGTTGACTCATTTGATTTTATGTGCAGAAATCACATGAACTGTGATTTAGTTTTGTGAATAGTACTGATTGATGCAGTACTATTTACTGAAATATATTCTTCTATCTTAACTATTATTCTATCTAAACATTACACTATGACATTAAAAAAAAAAATCACACACACACACACACACACACCAAAAACAAACAAACAAAAAAAACAAATAGCTTTATGTATCAGGTCTCTATTTTTGGATTCTCTTTTGTGCCATCAGGCCATTTGTCTGTTTTTACCCAAAAAAGATGTCCTTTTCATTATAGGGGACTGGAATGCAAAAGTAGGAAGTTAAGAAACACCTGGAGTAACAGGCAAATTTGGCCTTAGAATATGAAATGAAGCAGGACAAAGGCTAATAGAGTTTTGCCAAGAGAATGCATTGGTCATAGCAAATATCCTCTTCCAACAACACAAGAGCAGACTCTACACAAGGACATCACCAGATGGTCAACACCGAAATCAGACTGATTACATTCTTTGCAGCCAAAGATGGAGAAGCAAAAACAAGACTGAGAGCTGACTGTGGCTAGATCATGAACTCCTTATTGCCAAATTCAGACTTAAATTGAAGAAAGTAGGGAAAACCACTAGACCATTCAGGTATGACCTAAATCAAATCCCTTATGATTATACAGTAGAAGTGAGAAATAGATTTAAGGGAATAGATCTGATAGATAGAGTGCCTGATGAACTATGGACTGAGGTTCATGACATTATACAGGAGACAGGGATCAAGACCATCCCCATGGAAAGGAAATGCAAAAAAGCAAAATGGATGTATGGGGAGGCCTTACAAATAGCTGTGAAAAGAAGAGAAGTGAAAAGCAAAGGAGAAAAGGAAAGATATAAGCATCTGAATGCAGAGTTCCAAAA
>NW_011494860.1:976779-999684 GCF_000754665.1 Bison bison bison
CCTTCTTCAGCAATCAATGCAAAGAAATAGAGGAAAGCAACAGAATGGGAAAGACTAGAGATCTCTTCAAGAAAATTAGAGATACCAAGGGAACATTTCATGCAAAGATGGGCTCAATAATGAACAGAAATGGTATGGACCTAACAGAAGTAGAAGATATTAAGAAGAGGTGGCAAGAATACACAGAAGAACTGTACAAAAAAGATCTTCACCACCAAGATAATCATGATGGTGTGATCACTGACCTAGAGCCAGACATCCTGGAATGTGAAATCAAGTGGGCCTTAGAAAGCATAATTATGAACAAAGCTAGTGGAGGTGATGGAATTCCAGTTGAGCTCTTTCAAATCCTGAAAGATGATGCTGTTCACAGTGATGCACTCAATATGCCAGCAAATTGGGAAAACTCAGTAGTGGCCACAGGACTGGAAAAGGTCAGTTTTCATTCCAATCCCAAAGAAAGGCAATGCCAAAGAATGTTCAAACTACCGCACAATTGCACTCATCTCACATGCTAGTAAAGCAATGCTCAAAATTCTCCAAGCCAGGCTTCAGCAATATGTGAACCGTGAACTTCCAGATGTTCAAGCTGGTTTTAGAAAAGGCAGAGGAACCAGAGACCAAATTGTCAACATCCACTGAATCATTGAAAAAGTAAGAGAGTTCCAGAAAGACATCTATTTCTGCTTTATCGACTATGCCAAAGTCTTTGACTGTGTGGATCACAATAAACTGTGGAAAATTCTGAAAGAGATGGGAATACCAGACCACCTGAACTGCCTCTTGAGAAATTTGTATGCAGGTCAGGAAGCAGCAGTTGGAACTGGACATGGAACAACAGACTGGTTCCAAAAAAGGAAACGAATACATCAAGGCTGTATACTGTCCCCTGTTTATTTAACTTATATGCAGAGTATATCATGAGAAGTGCTGGGCTGGAAGAAGCACAAGCTGGAATCAAGATTGCCGGGAGAAATATTAATAACCTCAGATATGCAGATGACACCACCCTTATGGCAGAAAGTGAAGAGGAACTAAAAAGCCTCTTGATGAAAGTGAAAGTGGAGAGTGAAAAAGTTGGCTTAAAACTCAACATTCAGAAAACTAAGATCATGGCATGTGGTCTCATCACTTCACGGCAAATGGGTGGGGAAACAGTGGAAACAGTGTCAGAGTTTATTTTTTGGGGGCTCCAAAATCACTGCAGATGGTGACTGCAGCCATGAAATTAAAAGACGCTTACTCCTTGGAAGGAAAGTTATGACCAACCTAGATAGCATATTAAAAAGCAGAAACAGTACTTTGCCTACAAATGTCCATCTAGTCAAGGCTATGGTTTTTCCAGTGGTCATGTATGGGTGTGAGAGTTGGACTGTGAAGAAAGCTGAGTGCCAAAGATTTGATGCTTTTGAACTGTGGTGTTGGAGAAGACTCTTGAGAGTCCCTTGGACTTCAAGGAGATCCAACCAGTCCATTCTAAAGGAGATCAGTCGTGGGTGTTCCATGGAATGATGGAAGGTATAATGCTAAAGCTGATACTCCAGTACTTTGGCCAGCTCATGCAAAGAGTTGACTCATTGGAACAGTCTCTGATGCTGGGAGGGATTGGGGGCAGGAGGAGAAGGGTACAACAGAGGATGAGATGGCTGGATGGCATCACTGACTCGATGGATGTGAGTTTGATTGAACTCCGGGAGTTGGTGATGGACGGGGAAGCCTGGCGTTTTGCGATTCACGGGATTGCAAAGAGTCGGACACGACTGAGCAACTGAACTGAACTGAACTGAGCCATATTTTCCTATTTACCATCCTTTTAGAACACATATTTGTACCTGATAGGCATGTTTGTTCTTAAGATTCATCTCCAGTTTTGTTCTTCTTTAAGCTCATCTTTGCTCTCTTTGTCCCATTGAATTTCTAAGTAACTTTTAAATCAGTGTATTTATAAGCCCCCTCCTCCACTACTAACATACAGATATATATTAAAAAGAAACAAAACAAACCAGTATTTTAATTAGAATTTCAATGAATCCACTGATTAATTTGAGTAAATTGACCTTTTATTGTAAATATTTCCTGTTCCAATCCATGACTATGATAGATCTTACTGTTTAGTTTTCTTTAATTTCTTTCTTTAATATTATAAGTGCCAAGGGAGCATGCTAAAATTTCTCACTATTTGGATTTTTTAAATTTCTAATTATATATTAGAAAATTACTTAGAAATAATGTATCTATGTTATTAGATACAAATGTTCCAGATATTCAGACTGGATTTAGAAAAGGTAGAGTAACCAGAGATCAAATTGCCAACATCTGCTGGATCATCGAAAAAGCAAGAGAGTTCCAGAAAAATATTTATTTCTGCTTTATGGACTATACCAAAGCCTTAGACTGTGTCAATCACTACAAACTGTGGGAAATTCTTCAAGAGATGGGAATACCAGACCACCTGACCTGCCTCCTGAGATATCTGTATGCAGCTCAGGAAACAACAGTTAGAACTGGACATGGACAACAGACTGGTTTCAAATAGGAAAAGGCTGTATACTGTCACCCTGCTTATTTAACTTATATGCAGAGTACATCATGAGAAACGCTGGGCTGCAAGAAGCACAAGCTGGAATCACGATTGCTGGGAGAAATATCAATAATCTCAGATATGCAAATGATACCACCTTTATGACAGAAAGTGAAGAAGAACTAAAGAGCTTCTTGATGACTGTGAAAGAGGAGACTGAAAAAGTTGGCTTAAAGCTCAACATTCAGAAAACGAAGATCATGGCATCTGGTCCCATCACTTCATGGGAAATAGATGGGGAAACATGGACACAGTGAGAGACTTTATTTTTGGGGGCTCCAAAATCACTGCAGATCGTGACTGCAGCCATGAAATTAAAACATGCTTGTTCTTTGGAAGAAAAACAATGACCAACTTAGCATTTAGAGACATTACTTTGCCAGCAAGTATCTGTGTAGTCAGAGCTATGGTTTTTCCAGTGGTCATGTATGGGTGTGACAGTTGGACTATAAAGAAAGCTGAGCACTGAAGAATTGATGCTTTTGAACTGTGGGGTTGGAGAAGGCTCTTGAGAGTCCCTTGGACTGCAAGGAAATCCAACCAGTCCATCCTAAAGGAAATCAGTCCTGAATATTCATTGGAAGGACTGATGCTGAAGCTGAAACTCCAATACTTTTGCCACCTGATGTGAAGAACTGACTCCTTGGCAAAGACCCTGATGCTGGGAAAGACTGAATATGGGAGGAGAAGAGGACGACAGAGGATGAGATGGTTGGATGGCATCCCCAGCTCAATGGACATGAGTTTGGGTAACTCCTGGAGTTGGTGTTGGACAGGGAGGCCTGGTGTGCTGTAGTCCATGGGGTCACAGAGTTGGACAGTACTGAGCTACAGAACTGATGTTATTAGATGTGTGGAAACATTTCTTGTTTAGTGTTTCTTTAGATTGTTATGAAGTATCCCTTCTGACTTCTAAAAATATTTTTGCTTTAGAATCTAAATTTGAGAAATACTAACTTTGTGGCACCAGATTACATTTAGTGATTTTTTGATGAATTAATTTCTATTCTATTTGTAAACTTTCTGAGTTACTTGTTTGTAAGGAGGATATAATTTTGCTTTTTT
Source organism: Bison bison bison (assembly GCF_000754665.1). Lineage (NCBI taxonomy): Eukaryota > Metazoa > Chordata > Mammalia > Artiodactyla > Bovidae > Bison > Bison bison. Next base: position 980,426 of record NW_011494860.1, read on the forward strand.
TCTTTGTTTTTAATCCTGCTTGACTGTCTAAATCTTTTCCTTGCAATTTAAGATCTTTTATAAGTAAAATAGTTTTTGATATAGTTGAGCTTATATGTACCTATTGCCTGTTTGGGATTTATCTTTTTTCATATGTTCGTATGTTCTATGTTCCTTTTTATTTCTTTTCTTATCTTTTAAAAATTACCCAGGTGTTTTAATCTTCAAGATTTTTAGTCTCTGTGTGGTTACCCTAGAGATAATAACATTTACTTAAATTTGTTAGAATCTAATATCAATATACTTATATTTCTTCCCAGACAATGCTAAAACCTTCATATAACTTAACTCCATTTATCTATTCCATCTTCTTGTTTATTATTGTCATGTGTTTTAATTCTAAATACAATTAAGCTCAACAGAACATTATTATTGTTTAGTAAAGTCTAAGTTCATTTATATATTAATATAATATATATTTACCATTCTCATTGTTCTTTATTACTCTCATCATTTCTGTTTTTCTATCCATGGTCATTTCCTTCTGCTTGAAGAGTTACTGAGGGTCCGCCAAGGAAAATTGTCTTAGTGTTTTCCTTTTTCTATCTGAAGATTTTTATTGTCTCTTAACTCTTGGGGGATATTTAAATTAAGTATAGAATTGTACACTGCCAGTTATTGTCTTTCAACATTTTAAATATATTTTTCAATTGTTTTCTTAATTCCATCACTTCTATCAGGAAGTTTACTATGACTTTTATCATTATTCTTTTGAAGGAAACATGTCTTTTCTTGTTATTTTAAATATCTTATTCATGTCATTAGTTTTTAATAGTTTTACTATAGTATCACTAAATGTGGCTTTATGTATATTTATTCTTTTAGAATTCGTAGGCGTTCTATGGCTTAATACTTTTATTTAATTTGGGGTAAAACTCAGTCATTATCTTTTCAATATTGCTTCTCCTCTATTTGTCCTTACTAGTATCCTAATTATACAATAGACATTTTCATTAGCCCTCATATATGTCAAAAACTGTTTTCAACATTTTTTCTCTCTGTGCATTAGTCTTAATATTTCCCTCTGATAAACCTTCAAGTTTGATAGTCATTTCCTCCACATTCAATATGTTGTTAAACCCATCTATTAAGTTTTTATTTTAAGGTCGTTTATCTCTCAGTTCTAGAATTTCTATGCTGTGTTGTTCATCTTGTTATCTATCTTTTTGATCATGTTCATTGTAGTTTTTCTGAATTCTATGTCTTATCTTCATTCCATGTTTTCTGTGCATATCGGTCTATTTTTTCTTTTGTTTCTGATTATGGAAGCTTGATTAATTTTTAACTGAATGACAGGAATTTTGCATAAAACTGAAATATATCTATATTTCTCTCTACCTACCTAAATCAGACTTTTCACATTGTTCTTAGTGAACAGCTAGAGTAAGAATAGATCATCATAATCCAATCAAAATCTCAACTGGCAGGGAATTGGGTTAATCTTAGTAAGATTTAGTCCAACTTTACTATTTCCTTTTTCCTAAGGCAACTCTCTAGTGTGTTTGAGAAATTTCAGGTCTTATCAGTGCCTTTTCTATTCTCTGTGAATAATAATTTTTATTTGTTAATACCATGAGACAGTCAAAAGCCCTATTCAGCATTTCAGTTGGTCTCTTGTAATTTTTCCTATGCAGTTTGAGTTCAGTCACTCAGTCAGGTTCAACCCTTTGTGAACTCATGGACTGCAGCACGCCAGGCCTCACTGTTGATAAACAACTCCCGTTTATTCAACTCATGTTCATTGACTTGGTGATGCCATCCAACCATCTCATCTTCTGTTGACCCCTTTTCCTCCTGTCTTCAATCCTTCCCAGCATCAGGTCAGTTCAGTTCAGTCACTCAGTTGTGCCCCACTCTTTGCGACTCCATGGACTGCAGCACACCAGGCCTCCCTGTCCATCACCAACTCCAGGAGTTACTCAACCTCATGTGCACTGACTCAATGATGCCATCCAACCATCTCATCCTCTGTCATCCCCTTCTGCTCCCATCTTCAATCTTTCCCAGCATCAGGATCTTTCCCAAGGAGTCAGTTCTTTGCATCAGATGGCAAAAGTATTGGAGTTTCAGCTTCAGCATCAGTCCTTCCAATGAATATTCAGAACTGATTTCCTCAAGGATGGACTGGTTGGATCTTCTTGCATTCCAAGGGACTCTCAAGAGCCTTCTCCAACACCACAGTTCAAAAGCATCAATTCTTTGGCGCTCAGCTTTCTTTATCATCCTACTGTCACAACCCATGCATGACTACTGGAAAAACCACAGCCTTGACTAGCAGAACCTTTGTTTGTAATGTAATGTCTCTTTTTGTAATATGCTGTCTAAGTTGGTCATTGTTTTACTTCCAAGGAATAAACATGTTTTAATTTCATGGCTGCAGTCACCATCTGCAGTGATTTTGGAGCCCCAAAAAATAAAGTCAGCCACTGTTTCCACTGTGTCCCCATCTATTTCCCATGAAGTGATGGGCTGAAATGCCATGACCTTAGTTTTCTGAGTGTTGAGTTTTAAGCCAACTTTTTCAGTCTCCTCTTTCACTTTCATCAAGAGGCTCTTAAGTTCTTCTTCACTTTCTGCCATAAAGGTGGTATCATCTGCATATCTGAGGTTATTGATATTTCTCCAGGCAATCTTGGTTCCAGTTTGTGCTTCACCCAGTCCAGCATTTCTCATGGTGTAATCTGAAAATAAGTTAAATAAGCAGGGTGACAATGTACAGCCTCGACGTACTCCTTTTCCTATTTGGAAACAGTCTGTTGTTCCATGTCCAGTTCTAACTTTTGCTTCCTGAGCTGCATACAGATATCTCAGGAGGCAGGTCAGGTGGTCTGGTATTCCCATCTCTTGAAGAATTTTCCACAGTTTGTAGTGATCCACACAGTCAAAGGCTTTGGCGTAGTCAATAAGGCATAAGTAGATGTTTTCCTGGAACTCTCTTTCTTCTTCGATGATCCAGTGGATGTTGGCAGTTTGATCTCTGGTTCCTCTTCCTTTTCTAAAACCAGTTTGAACATCTGGAAGTTCCTGGTTCACATATTGCTAAAGCCTGGCTTGGAGAATTTCGAGCATTATTTTGATAGCATGTGAGATGAGTGCAAATATGCGGCAGTTTGAGCATTCTTTGGCACTGTCTTTCTTTGGGGTTGGAATGAAAACTGACCTTTTCCAGTCCTGTGGCCACTGCTGAGTTTTCCAAATTTGCTGGCATATTGAGTGCAGCACTTTAACAGCATTATCTTTTAGGATTTGAAGGAGCTCAACTGAAATTCCATCACCTCCACTAGCTTTGTTCATAGTGATGCTTCCTAAGGCCCACTTGACTTCACATTCCATGAAGTCTGGCTCTAGGTGAGTGATCACACCATCATGATTATCTGGGTCGTGAAGATCTTTTTTGTACAGTTCTTCATGTATTCTTGCCACCTCTTCTTAATATCTTCTACTTCTGTTAGGTCCATACCATTTCTGTCCGTTTTGTATGAAAAGTTCCCTTGGCATCTCTAATTTCTTGAAGAAATCTCTAGTCTTTCCCATTCTATTGTTTTCCTCTATTTCTTTGCATTGATCACTGAGGAAGGCTTTCTTATATCTCACTGCTATTCTTTGGAAATTTGCACTCAAATGGGTATATCTTTCCTTTCTCCGTTGCCATTCACTTTTCTTCTTTTCATAGCTGTTTGTAAGGCCTCAGACAACCATTTTACCTTTTTGCATTTCTTTTTCTTGGGGATTGTCTTGATCACTGCCTCCTGTACAATACCATGAACCTCCGTCCATAGTTCTTCAGGCCGTCTGTCTATCAGAACTACCCCTCTGAATCTATTTGTCACATCCACTGTATAATTGTAAAGGATTTGATTTAGTTCATGCTGAAACATTTAGTAGTTTTCCATACTTTTTTCACTTTAAGTCTGAATTTGGCAATAAGGACTTCATGATCTGAGCCACAGTCAGCTCCTGGTCTTGTTTTTGCTGACTGTATAGAACTTCTCCATTTTTGGCTGCAAAGAATATTATCAATATGATTTCAGTATTGACCATCTGGTGATGTCTATGTGTAGAGTTTTCTCTTGTGTTGTTGGACGAGAGTGTTTGCTATGACCAGTGTGTTCTCTTGGCAAAACTCTATTAGTTTTTGCCCTGCTTCATTCTGTATTCCAAGACCAAATGTGCCTGTTACTCCAGGTGTTTTTTGACTTCCTACTTTTGCATTCCAGTCCCCTATAATGAAAAGGACATCTTTTTGGGGTGTTAGTTCTAAAAGGTCTTGTAGGTCTTCATAGAACCGTTCAACTTCAGCTTCTTCAGCATTACTGGTTGGGGCATAGACTTGGATTACTGTGATATTGAATGGTTTGCCTTGGAAATGAACAGAGATCATTCTGTCGTTTTTGAGATTGCATCCAAGTACTGCATTTCAGACTCTTTTGTTGACCATGATGGCTACTCCATTTCTTCTAAGGGATTCCTGCCCGCAGTAGGAGATATAATGATCATCTGAGTTAAATTCACCCATTCCAGTCCATTTTAGTTCGCTGATTCCTAAAATGTCAATGTTCACTCTTGCCATCTCCTCTTTGACCACTTCCAATTTGCCTTGATTCATGGACTTAACATTCCAGGTTCCTATGCAGTATTGTGCTTTACAGCCTCCGTCTTTACTTCCATCACCAATCACATCCATAACTGGGTGTCATTTTTGCTCTGGCTCTGTCTCTTCATTCTTTCCAGAGTTAGTTCTCCACTGATCTCTAGTGACATATTAACCTTAGTACATAGCAATCCTTCTGGTTTTCCCTTATCTTATACTTTCTAGTTTCTCCAGAAGATATCATCTCAATATACTCCTTTCCTTACGAATGCTTTCCCTACATTTTTAAAAAATTTGTATGAGGGTAGAATAAATGAAATTAAACTGAACACGCAAAATTAGCTTCCTATTTATGATCAGGAGCTATAGAAACACTGAAAAATTTTATATCCTAATTTCTTTTAATTCAGTTACTTTTATTATTTTTTAATGTATAATAAACTGTAGAAGTTATGATGAAGCTCCTATAAAATAATAGTCTTCTTTGTAAGGAATGTTAGCAGAAAGACTTTCTCTAAAATTTCAATTATATATATCCTTTAATTAAAAATTTTATTTCTAGAAAAGTTTTTTATAGAAACCTACCCAGATGAAAAATAATTTATGCAAATGTTTATTCATTGTTTTATGTGAGGTACCAAATTATTGGAAACAAATCAATGACCAGCAATAAGTGAATAGTTAAGTAAATAATGGAATACACAATCAATGGAGATGAATTATAAGTTTTTTAAATATGTAATTTGGCTGATCTCTCAAATATGTTAAAAAAGAATCAAAATAATTATAAATGAAAGATACTACCATTTGTGTAAAAAATTGAGGAAATATTTATTTGTATGTGTGTATATGTATTTTTTTTTTTTACTTTGCATGGAGAATACTTGGTACTATGCAAGAAACTGGTGATTCCAATTGCTTTAGAGGAGTGAGTGTCTATAGGACAGAGTGGAAGAACTTTTCATGGAATATCTTCCACTTTTTATGTTTAGATTTGACTTATTGGAAAAGACTGACTCTGATGCTGGGAGGGATTGGGGGCAGGAGGAGAAGGGGAAGACGGAGGATGAGATGGCTGAATGGCATCACTGACTCCATGGACGTGAGTCTGAGTGAACTCTGGGGGTTGGTGATGGACAGGGAGGCTTGGCGTGCTGCGATTCATGGGGTCCCAGAGAGTCGGACACTACTGAGTGACTGAACTGAACTGAAAACATACAAATGTGTTATCTACCAAAAATTAAAGTTATTTAAAAGTCTGGCTAGATTTACAGTCTTTATTTAGTCTTAATTGTCTTCTGGAGGCTTGAACGCATACACTTTCACTGTGACTTGGACTGAGAGGTCCATTTATCTCTTCATCCTCTTTATTAACTAAGTAGAGGACTAAACTAATTATTGGAAAATTGATATGCTATCAGATATCCTAGCCTGTGCCTCCAAAACAAATCAATCTGCTGTTAACAAACTATGATCTGGGGACTTCCTTGTACAAATTGGAGAAGTCTATTATTCCACCAATCCCCTCTTGGGTCTCTTAGACATGCTTGCATATTCTGTGAGTCTGTCTTGGGGTCATTTGTCAGCTCCATCAGTCATTTTTTGTCCTGAAATTTACATATTTCAACACATTTTAGATTATCATTTTGTTATTGTCTTTTCCCAGTTTTTCTTCAATCTCTATAAAAATTTATTCCAAGTGTCATTTGAGGCCCTACCTTTATATTTTTTAAAATCTGAAACATAGTTCAAGCCAGTATGTTGTGTTTAACAAAAAAGGTCTGAATGCTCAGAGTCAACAAAAGTTGACTTCTAAAATGCAAAAAGGAATTAAGCTACTGTTGGAAGCCACTGTTCTTAGGACTCAGAGGCCTCAAAGTAACCTTTAAATTTGAGCCCAACTCTTGGCAGGTTTTCACAAGTTTCAGCCCAACATAACTCATTTGAGAACATCCAGAGTTCTCAATGTTTCTGAGTCTGGATTCCCAGCTATCCTAGCCCCAAAGGAAGACAGTCTTCTTTTTCTGACTCTAATACTACCTATCTCAGAGCCAACACAGTGTTTTTGCTAAATTGATGCATTCAGACTAGATTGAGATACGTGTCTTTCTTCCAAGTATTTCTTCACATAAAATTACAGAAAAGGAATAGTGCTAAGTGGTACTGTAAGACAAACTTTCCTGAAGAAGAGAACCTGAAAACGTCTTTGTGTGCCAAATCCCTGAACTTGACTAGATGGCTGATTGTATCTTCTGAACAAAATGTATATTATTCATATTAATAACACTTAATATGTGTACAAAAATTTTTACTAAATAGAAAACTTAACACTTGAATTCATAGTGTCTGTGTTCAAATTTTAATGCCAGCAGTTTTTTCCGAACACTGTGGTTGGATATTTGTCTTACATTTGTGATAATTAAAAGGCCAACTTACCGATGTCTCTAAAACAAACACATAAAATTGCCCTAAAAACAAAGTAATGTTTTCACCCAGAAACCAAATACTGTTAACAAATTTTAAATGACCAGTTTTTCACAAAGACAAAAATCTAACCAAACAAATACAGGCCCCCCAGTCAGTCAGTCAATCAATATAACTCTTCTGTTTTCTACACTGTACCTGTTAGCTTTAGGTAAATAAGGTTTTCTTCTCTGGTATGAAACTCAGTGGCTGCCTTTGTTCTACAGCAGTCTTCTCTCAATAGCTCACTTTCTTTCCTTCCTCCAAGATCAAGATTAATCAAAGCTTAATCCTGAGTGCTTTACTTAGAGGTAAAGCACTAAGGAAGGGAGATATTTAAAAATTATTTCACAAGAGGAGTCTTTCTTAGATGGGCTTCCTTTTTTTTTTTTTTTTAATGTAGAAACATGGACTACATGATATTTCCTGTGCAATCCCATTACATAGTCTCCTCTCATGTGACCAGGAGGCACAGTCTGATGTGTGATTCATCATAATAGCATTAATCTTCTGACTTGAGTATGTTCATTATTTGTCCCACTATTGAACTATTCTTGGACTTCCCTGGTGGCTCAGATGGTAAAGCATCTGTCTACAATGCGGAAGACCCGGGTTCAATCCCTGGGTTGGGAAGATCCCCTGGAGAAGGAAATGGCAATCCACTCCAGGACTATTGCCTTGAAAATCCCATGGACAGCGGAGCCTGGTAGGCTATAGTCCATGGGGTCGCAAAGAGTTGGACACGATTGAGTGACTTCACTATCACTATATTGAACTATTCTTAGTCCATAGCAGATCCTAGCACATAGTTCAGTTCAGTTCAGTTCAGTCACTCACTCCTGTCTGAATCCTTGCAACTCCATGAACCACAGCATTCCAGGCCTTCCTCTCCATCACCAACTTCCGGAGTCCACCCAAACCCAAGTCCATTGAGTTGGTGATGCCACCCAACCATCTCATCCTCTGTCGTCCCTTTCTTTTCCTGCCCTCAATCTTTCCCAGCATCAGGGTCTTTTTCAATGAATCAGCTCTTCGCATCAGGTGGCCAAAATATTGGAGTTTCAGCTTCAACATCAGTCCTTCCAATGAACACCCAGGATTGATCTCCTTTAGGATGGACTGGTTGGATCTCCTTGCAGTCGAAGGGACTCTCAAGAGTCTTTTCCAACACCACAGTTCAAAAGCATCAATTCTTCAGTGCTTAGCTTTCTTCACGGTCCAACTCTCACATCCATACATGACCACTGGAAAAACCATATCCTTGACAGACGGACCTCTGTTAGTAAAGTAATGTTTCTGCTTTTTAATATGTTATCTAGCTTGGTCATAACTTTTCCTTCAAGGAATAAGCATCTTTTAATTTCATGGCTGCAATCACCATTGGCAGTGCTTTTGGAGCCCAGAAAAATAAAGTCTGACACTGTTTCCACTGTTTCCCCATCTATTTCCCGTGAAGTGATGGGACGAGATGCCATGATCTTTGTTTTCTGAATGTTGAATTTTAAGCCAACTTTTTTACTCTCCTCTTTCACTTTCATTAAGAGACTCTAGTTCTTCTTCACTTTCTGCCATAAGGGTGGTGTCATCTGCATATTTGAGATTATTGATATTTCTCCTGGCAATCTTGATTCCAGCTTGTGCTTCTTCCAGTCCAGCGTTTCTCATGATGTACTCTGCATATAAGTTAAATAAGCAGGGTGACAATATACAGCCTTGATGTACTCTTTTTCCTATTTGGAACCAGTCTGTTGTTCCATGTCCAGTTCTAACTGTTGCTTCCTGAACTGCATATAGGTTTCTCAAGAGGGAGGTCAGGAGGTCTGGTGTTCCCATCTCTTTCAGAACTTTCCACATTTTATTGTAATCCCCACAGTCAAAGGCTTCGGCATAGTCAATAAAGCAGAAATAGATGTTTTTCGGGAACTCTTTTGCTTTTTGATGATCCATCGGATGTTGGCAATTTGATCTCTGGTTCCTCTGCCTTTTCTAAAACCAGCTTGAACATCTGGAAGTTCACGGTTCATGTATTGCTGAAGCCTGGCTTGGAGAATTTTAAACATTACTTTACTAGCGTGTGAGATGAGTGTAATAGTTACTCACATAGTTACTCTATACTAAATATTTTGTGAGTAAATGAGTGTTCATGGCATACCAAATACTATGTGCATTATTAAGCACTAAATTTGGAAATTCTTATCCCACTACCTGGAATAAAATAAAATATCTAGATATTTTGTTTATAGAACAAAAAAAGCAATATAAAACAAAATGATAATAAGCAAAAACTCTCAGTTGGAGAGCTGTGTACGTACATATGTATGTACATGTACTCTCCACATTCCAAACGTATTTGAGATAGCTTATAGGACACATATAAAACAAGATGATAATACATTGTTCCAAAAGATGATAAAAAAAAGACATATAAAAGAATAAGGGTGTATAATAGTTCCAGAAGGTCCTAGTAGCTGTGAGATTGGAGGAAACAGGAGTTGACTTGAGCCATTAAGAAGAGATTTCAATGTTTAGAGTGAAAAGCAGATGGAAAAGGGGGTCAGAAAAACTAGGACACTATTTTATTTTATTTTTTTATTTTTTAAATTTAAATTTATTTATTTTAAACAGAGGCTAGTTACTTCACAATGTTGTGTTGGTTTTGCCATACATCAACATGAATCCGCCACGGGTGTACACGTGTTCCCAATCCTGAAAACCCCTCCCACATCCCTCCCCATACCATCCCTCTGGGTCATCCCAGTGCACCAGCCCCAAACATCCTGCATTCTGCATTGACCCTGGACTGCGGATTCCTTTCTTATATGATATTGTACATGTTTAAATGCCATTCTCCCAAATCATCCCTTCCTCTCCCTCACCCACAGAGTCCAAAAGACTGTTCTATACATCTGTGTCTGCTATTTTAAAATAACAGATTATAATTAATGCATTTGACATATATGCAGGGAAGTTCAAAGTCTTCTGGAGGTCTTTTTAGGGAAATAAAATAAAATAAAATTATGATAGCAAAGTTAAGACAGGCTCCATAAGGGACAAGTGCAAGTGAGAAGCCTTAATTTCTAATGGGTACATATAGCTGTTCATGTGGTAAAGTGGCCCATCCAAATGGGAATGAGGACATTTTGATGGGAATTAGAAAAAGTGAGACTGTAGAGAAGAGGTGAAATGCAAAAGACTGATATCAGAGAATGTTAAAATTAAGCTTGATTCTATAAGCAACTTTATAGCCATGTCATGAGATGTAAAAACTGGTATCTTTTAAAAGACTCATTTAGGAAGGGAGAACAAGATGGCAGAGGAGTAGGTGAACATGGAGTACATCTCTCTCCACAGATATATCAAGAATACACCCTCAGACACAGAAGTGCATGCAGAGCCCCTGATTAGAGCAGACAGGAATACCTGACCAGTAGAAAAGAATATATAGACCCACAGAAAACTCAACATCAAGCCCTGAGCCTTAGGAGTGGGAGCACTGAATGAAGACCCTAGAATACCAGAGAGCTAACCCTATGGGGTTAGTTATGTGGATCACAATAAACTGTGGGAAATTCTGAAAGAGATGGGAATACCAGACCACCTGACCTGCCTCTTGAGAAATCTGTATGCAGGTCAGGAAGCAACAGTTAGAACTGGACATGGAACAACAGACTGTTTCCAAATAGGAAAAGGAGTACATCAAGGTTGTATATTGTCACCCTGCTTATTTAACTTATATGCAGAGTACATCATGAGAAACGCTGGACTGGAAGAACCACAAGCTGGAATCAAGATTGCCGGGAGAAATATCAATAACCTCAAATATGCAGATGACACCACACTTATGGCAGAAAGTGAAGAGGAACTCAAAAGCCTCTTGATGAAAGTGAAAGAAGAGAGTGAAAAAGTTGGCTTAAAGCTCAACATTCAAAAAACGAAGATCATGGCACCTGGTCCCATCATTTCATGGGAAATAAGATGGGGAAACAGTGGAAACAGTGTCAGACTTTATTTTTCTGGGCTCCAAAAGCACTGCCAATGGTGACTGCAGCCATGAAATAAAAAGACGCTTACTCCTTGGAAGGAAGGTTATGTCCAACCTAGATGGCATATTCAAAAGCAGAGACATTACTTTGCCAACAAAGGTTTGTCTAGTCAAGGATATGGTTTTTCCAGTGGTCATGTATGGATGTGAGAGTTGGACTGTGAAAAAGCTGAGCACTGAAGAATTGATGCTTTTGAACTGTGGTGTTGGAGAAGACTCTTGTGAGTCCCTTGGACTGCAAGGAGATCCAACCAGTCCATCCTAAAGAAGATCAGTCCTGGGTGTTCATTGGAAGGACTGATGTTGAAGCTGAAACTCCAATACTTTGGCCACCCCTGTGACGTGTAGACTCATCTGAAAAGATGCTGATGCTAGGAGGGATTAAGGGCAGGAGGGGAAGGGGATGCCAGAGGATGAGATGGCTGGATGGCATCACCGACTCGATGGACATGAGTTTGGGTGGACTATGGGAGTTGGTGATGGACAGGGAGGCCTGGCGTGCTGCGAATCATGGGGTCACAAGGAGTCGGATAAGACTGAGTGACTTAACTGAACTGAACTGAAAGAAATAAGTCAAAGATGACATAAACAGATGGAGAGATATTCCATATTCCTGGGTAGGAAGAATCTATATTGCGACAATGACTATACTACCAAATGCAATCTACAGATTCAATGTGATCCCTATCAAATTGCCAATAGCAATTTTCAAGGGACTAAAACAAAAAAATTCACAATTCATGTGGAAACATAAAAGACCCTGAATAGCCAAAGTGGTCTTGAGGAAGAAGAATGGAGCTGAAGGAATCAACCTTCCTGACTTTAGATTGCACTACAAAGCTACAGTCATCAAGGCAGTATGGTATTGACACAAAAACAGAAATATAGACCAATGGAATAAGATAGAAAGCCCAGAAATAAACCCATGCACCTATGGGTACCTTAATTTTGATAAAGGAGGCTATAATATACAATGGGGCAAAGACAGCCTCTTCATTAAATGGTGCTAGAAAAACTGGACAGCTACGCATAAAATAATGAAATTAGAACACTTCCTAACACCATACACAAAGATAAACTGAAAATGGATTAAAGACCTAAATGTGAGACCAGAAAATATAAAACTCATAGTGGAAAACATAGGTAGAACACTGGATGACATAAATCAAAGGAAGTTCCTCTATGACCCACCTCCTAGAGTAATAGCAATAAAAAGAAAAGTAAACAAGTGGGACCTGATTAAACTTAAAAGCTTTTGCACAGCAAATGAAACTGTAAGCAAGGTAAAAAGACAACCCTCAGAATGAGAGAAAGTAATAGCAAATGAAACAACTGACAAAGGATTAATTTCCAAAATATACAAGCAGCTCATACAACTCAATACCAGGAAAACAAGCAACCCAATCAAAAAATGGGAGAAAGACCTAAACTGACATTTCTCCAAAGAAGACATACATATGGCTAACAAACACATGAAAAGATGCTCAACATTGCTCATTGTTACAGAAATGCTAATCAAACCAAAATGAGATATCACCTCATGATGGTCATAATGGCCATCATGAAAAAGTCGACAAACAATAAATGGTGGAGAGGGTATGGAGAAAAGGGGACCCTCTTGCACTGTTAGTGGGAATGTAAATTAATACAGCCACTATGGAAGACAGTATGGAGATTCCTTAAAAAACTAGGAATAAAACCACCATATGACCCAGGAATCCCACTCCTAGGCATATACCCTGAGGAAACCAGGGTTGAAAAAGACACATGTATCTCGTTGTTCATTGCAGCACTGTTTATAATAGCTAGAACATAGAAGCAACCAGATGAATGGATAATGAAGTTGTGGTACATATTCACAATGGACTATTACCCAGCCATAAAAAGGAATACATTTGAGTGAGTTCTGATGAGATGGATGAATCTAGAGCCTATTATACACAGTGAAGTGAGCCAAAAAGCGAAAGATAAATATATTCCAGCACAGGTATATGGAATCCAGAAAAATGGCACTGTAGAATTTATTTACAGGGCAGCAATGGAGAAACAGACACAGAATAGACTGTGAACATGGGGAGAGGGGAGGACAGGATGAGATATATGGAAAGAGTAACATGGAAACTTACATTACCAACTGTAAAATAAATAGCCAATGGGAATTTGCTGTAAGGCTCAGGAAACTCAAACAGGGGCTCTGTATCAATCTAGGGGGGTGGGATGAGGAGGGTGATGGGAGGGGGGTTCAAAAGGGAGGGGATATATGTATACCTATGGGTGATTCATGTTGAGGTTTGACAGAAAACAATGAAGTTCTGTAAAGCAATTATCATTCAATAAAAAATTTTTTAAAGATTCATTTAGGAAGATAATGAACTTGGGAATGAAGGCAAGAAGACGCATTGCAAAGATATATGTGTGATTCCTGAAATGATAAACATCTTAACAGACTTCATACATTATGCCATATTTAGAATTATGTTCATTGTGAAAATTGCAGTTTTTAACTGGTGCTAAAAATGGTAGAGTACTGTATCTAAAGAAAGAGGTTACATGCAGGGAGGAGTATTATATCTATTAAAATAATTTTATTTCATGAGCCTTTGAGAACAATAATGAATGAATTGAAGTCTAACAGTTCATAGTCTAATTATTATTGAAGAGGTTAGCATTCTTCATCTGAGATTTCTTACACAAAGTGTTAAAATTATTGGGAATTTTATTTTGTTTTGATTTTGATTGGCATGAATGTGCTGGAAGATATGGGACCCACATCGTTCATCATATTTCCCTCTGTGCTCAGAACTATTGTAGATTTCACTGAGAGCTTCATGGAGAGATAGAGTCCTTGAGTCTTAAAAATCTTTAAAGGGAAATTTAGACATGCTATCCTGGTTCGTCTAGCAAAGTTCATTACTCGTTCATTACTTGTAGCAAAGTAATGCTCAAAATCTTCCAAGCCAGGCTTAAACAGTATATGAACCGTGAACTTCCAGATGTTCAAGCTGGATTTAGAAAAGACAGAGGAACTGGACATCAAAGTATCAACATCCACTGGGTCATAGAAAAAGCAAGAGAGTTACAGAGAAATATCTACTTCTGCTTTATTGATTGTGCCAAAGACTTTGACTGCATGGATCACAACAAACTGGAAAATTCTTAAAGAGATGGGAATACCAGACCACCTGACCTGCCTCCTGAGAAATCTGTATGCAGGTCAAGAAGTAACAGAACTGAACATGGAACAACAGACTGGTTCCAAATAGGAAAAGGAGTACATCAAGGCTGTATGTTGTCACCCTGCTTATTTAACTTATATGTAGAGTACATCATGCAAAATGCCAGGCTGGATGAAGCACAAGCTGGAATCACGATTGCCTGGAGAAATATCAATAATCTCAGATGTGCAGATGATACCACCCTTATGGCAGAAATTGAAGAAGAACTAAAGGGCATCTTGATGAAAGTTAAAGAGAGAATGAAAAAGTTGACTTAAAACTCAACATTCATAAAAGTAAGATCATGACATCTGGTCCCATCACTTCATGGCAAATAGATGGGGGAACAATGGAAATGGTGAGAGACTTTTTTTTTTTGTTGGGGGGACTCCAAGATCACTGCAGATGGTGCATGCAGCCATGAAATGAAAAGATGCTTGCTCCTTGGAAGAAAAGTTATGACCAACCTAGACAGCATATTAAAAAGCAGAGACATTACTTTGCCAACAAAGGTCCATTTAGTCAAAGCTATGGTTTTTCCAGTAGTCATGTACGGATGAGAGTTGGACTATAAAGAAAGCTGAGCACCAAAGAATTGATGCTTTTGAACTATGATGTTGGAGAAGACTCTTAAGAGTCCCTTGGACTGCAAGGAGATCAAACCAGTCAATCCTACAGAAAACCAATCCTGAATATTCATTGGAAGTACTGATGCTGAAGCTGAAGCTCCAATATTTTGGCCACCTGATATGAAGAACTGACTCATTGGAAAAGATCCTGATTCTGGGAAAGATTGACAGTGGGAGGAGAAGGGGACAAAGAGGATGAGATGATGGGATGGCATCACTGACTCAATGGCCATGAATTTGAGTAAGCTCCGGGAGTTGGTGATAGACAGGGAAGGTAGCCTTTCTGCAGTCCATGGGGTCACAAAGAGTTGGATATGACTAGTGACTGAACTGAACTCATTCTGGTTCTTCACCTGGCAAATAAAGTTGAAATTCAGTTTTTTGTTATCCCAGGAAAGGAGTATGTTTTCTAACAGAACATCAAGATATTTTCTTGAATTAGATAAGATCAAAATTTTTAAAAAGTGACCTGATAAAATAAACTTTATGATAACACTTTAAAAATCTTGTAGAGCTGTTTTTCTAAGGAAAAATCAGCCTACTCTTTTAGACATACTCTATCTGTCTAGACTTTTGGGCAGAACTTTGCAGAAGATAAATGTTAAAATAAAAACAAAATTAAAGAGACTTTTATTTTTAAATCCACTTACCAATGGCCATCAATGGATGCTATAGGAGAGAAATATAGAGGGAACAGAATATTTCTTGATGAAAAGACATCACCCTTTGTATTGCTTACAAGCTGCTGTGGGACAATAAGGCATCATGTGAAACCTAGATTTTAGTCTTGTTTAAAGAAATTGAAAATTGAAGGGTAGTGGCAGACAATAAGAGGAGTTTGAATATGAATTAATTTATAGGAGTTAAGTGTAATGATATCTAAATATCAAATTACAGTTTGAACCAGTTGCTTGTAACTATGGTTTGTGTTAACCTGTAGTGTGCTCTGTGTGTGTGGATGTCAGCAGAAGTAGTAGTAGCAGAAGGTAAGGTTAGAGAATCTTTCTGAAGGACTGCATTAGAATCATGTATCCTGTAGGAGAGTTTAACAGGCAAAGAAGAGATGTAAAACATGCAAAACAAATATTTACTACACCATTTCTATTTTATAGCCTCTGTTTTCTGGAGCTTATTCTTACCCCTTTTCAGAGACCATTTTTCCTAGACCCTGTTTCTCTAGGGATCCTCAAATTTTCTTGGGAGTGGCCAGATGAAAATTCAAAGACTTCTATTTGTCTTTTATGTAGAAGAGTAATAAGCTTTCAGACCATCTTTCACAACCAAAAAGGATCGTTAAGGTATTTCCTAAGAAAATAATTACAAAAAATAAAAGTAAAAAGAAAGCCTCTGTCTTGTGTTTTCACCTTTAGTATTAATAGCATAAAAAGCAAGAAGAAGCTTTGAAATTTGAACTTTTCTTAAAAGTAACACCCTCTGCCCCATGATGTCTTAGGGTAGAGGATAGAGGGCATAAAATCCTTCCTTTCTTTGTCTAATAAAAATCCTACGTTTTGAGACTTCTCTTTCCTCCTCCCACATCCTTAGAAATTGTATATTGCTTATTACTTGTGATTCATAAATACTGATTCCCTGGTGGCTCAGATGGTAAAGAATCTGCCTGCAGTGTGGGAGACCTGGGTTCTATCTCTGGGTGGGGAAGATCCCACCCAGAGAAGGGAAAGGCTACCCATTCCAGTATTCTTGCCTGGAGAATTCCATGGACAGAGGAGCCTGGTGAACTATTGTCCATGGGGTCGCAAAGAGTTGGACATGACTGAATGACTAAGTGCAGAATAAATACTGCATGAATTTCCAGTTTCTGGGCTCTTCTTGCACACTACTGTATTTGGTGAATGGACTGGTTTTTCATCTCTCTTAGCTTAACCCTTCTCTTCTTCTGTTTATTGGTATTTCACTTGTCAGGCACTACAAGTTCTTTTTCAATAAATACTAAGATCATAGAAGCCTGAAACAAGGCATAGTCATGGGTGTTGTTGCTAGGTGTCAAAAATAAAGGCAATGAAGATCTAGGCTGGTTCTGGGACACCAGGACAAAGAGCTGATATTGTTACTCTACAAGTCTCCAATGAACTGAAAGTTCTGGATTTTTAGAATCATGTGGCTACATAGTCATAACATACATTGAAACATTCTCCTTTCCACATTTTTGGAAATACAATTTCTTAAATTGTTCTATTGTATGCTATTTTGTCATATATGAGAAAATAATTGGTTCTTTATTAATCTGTTACTAAAAAGCTTATTATATACCATTAAAATCTGTCTTCCATTCTACCTTACAATATCCCTGACAGGTAAATGTCATTAGCATTATCCTTTGCATGGGTGAGGAAGCTAAGAATCAGAGAGGCATGGGCTTACAGATCACACTGGTGAGAGAGCTAGGCGCAAGCTCTGGGTTTCCTGCCTCTGGTTTTTTGTTATTGCATAATGTTATAGCATGATGTTAAATTTTATTTGGAATGTTATCCTTATGCTTGCACATTTCTCGTTCTATTACATTCTTCCGCCTCAATCTCAAGTGGGGTCGCTTGACCCCATTTACTGCAGTGCGAGGAAGATAGAAGCAAGACTCTCTCTGTTTTCTGACCATCCTGACTTACTGCTCCTGAGAGCTCCTGAGAGTTCATGAGAATCTGCTCTCTGACCCTGTAGGGAAAAGAATCAAAGTCACGACTGTCACTAAAATTCTTGCCATTCTTCTTTCTTTTACATGAAAGATCTTTACTAATGAAATAAATTTTCAAGGTGGCAAAAGAATCTTGAGTTTTAACAAAAAATATAACATGATTCAGTTCAGTTTTTGATCAGTCGTGCCTGACGCTTTGTGACCCCATGGGCTGCAGCATGCCCTGTCCGTGACCAACTCCTGGAGCTTGCTCAAACTCATGTCCATCTAGTCAGTGATGCCAGCCAAACATCTTTTCCTCTATCACATCCTTCTCCTCCTGCCTTCAGTTTTTCCCAGCCTCAGGGTTTTTTTCCAGTGAGTCAGTTCTTTGCATCAGGTGGCCAAAGTATTGGAGCTTCAGCTTCAGCATCAGTCCTTCCAATGAACATTTAGGACTGATTTCCTTTAGGATTGACCGGTTTGCAGTCAATGGATTGCAGTCCATGGACTCTCAAGAGTCTTTTCCAACACCGCATTTCAAAAGCATGAATTCTTTGGCACTCAGCTTTCTTTATGGTCCAAATCTCACATCCATACATGACTACTGGAAAAACCATAGCTTTGACTAGACAGATCTTTGTCAGCAAAGTAATGTCTCTGAGTTTTAATATCTCGTCTGGGTTTTCTTCCAAGGAGCAAGCATCTTTTAATTTCATGGTTACAGTCACCATCTGCAGTGATTTTGGAGCCCAAAAAGTGAAGTCTGTTACTTTAATATAATAACTGTAAATCATTTACTCTTCTACTACCTTAATCTACTTTAACCCATCAAAGGGTCCTAATATTCATGCCATGGCAGCATTTTTGTCCATCTCATTCTAGGATCAGCACTATTGAACTCATCTCAGAAGGTAAAAGATAGGATTTCTATAATTGGTTTCAAAGAGTTGAGGATACCTTCTCTTAGTGTTTCTTTTGAACTTGCCACTGTCTCTGGCCTTTAATGAGTCAAAATCAGCAAAGAGTTTTGAGTTCCAGTGAAGTTGTTAATGTCTATACAAAAGAAGCGTGAAACTGTGACTGTCTTTAAGAAATTTTCAGCCTCTGTTGGAAAACAAAATTAACTGAAAAAAGAAAAAATCAGATAGGAAAATATGAAACAGCTCACTCGTAAGATGGTAAACTGTGCAAATGCCTAGAAAATGAAAGAAATATGGTAGTGACCAGAGTTTTGAGACTGATAATTATGAGCAAAAAGGAAAAATAACTTATGTGTAAAGCTTCTTACTATGTAAATTAGAAATTTAGTGGTGAAAGTGAAAGTGAAGTCGCTCAATCGTGTCTGACTCTTTGCGATCCCATGGACTGTAGCCCACCAGGCTCCTCCTTCCATGGGATTCTCCAGGGAAGAATACTGGAGTGGGTTGCCATTTCCTTCTCCAGGGGATCTTCCTGACCTAGGGATCGAACCCAGGTCTCCCTCATTGCAGGCAGACGTTTTAACCTCTGAGCCAACAGGGAATGATACTGGGGAGTTAAATGTGAATACAAAGAGATGGAGTTAACTTCTATGTTTGAGAGCTTGTAGGGTGAGAAAACTATTACTATTTGTTTCTGCATGCACTATTACTGTATGATCACAATGTAT
>NW_011494860.1:999784-1006850 GCF_000754665.1 Bison bison bison
TCACAATGTATGGATTTTCTTTGTGGCCTCCATAGACACTCTGTATATAGTTTTCATCAGTTCAGAAGTGCTAACCAGTCTAGTAGTAACAATATTTATTCCTTTAAGAAAGAGCAAAGTAAGCAAAAACTTACAGATCTTTCTCTCCAACTTTTTCTCAATGACCTTCTTATAATTTGATATCAGTGCCAGCTGAAATTGTCAGTGTCTTTGAAACAAGCAACTTTAACTATTTGTCTGACTACTGTTAGAGAGAAGCCTGATAGACATAATTAAACCTATCCATCTCAGGAGATAAGGGGGAAAGCTATATTCAAAATATCTTTAGAGAAACTAAACATATAATCCTAGAAACTGACATTTGAGCATTCAAAAGACAGAATACACTTCTCTATATGTCCTTCAAAATTTTTATAAGTCCTCAGATATATGTTGGTAGCATACTTCAAAAAATTTAGACCATTTTGGTCAATGGATCAAACTTCCACTGATGAACTGAAGAGATTTTATGCTTGTAATAATAATACAACACTTTGGACTTCTGATAATCCTTTTATCTGTGTAGTTTAAGGCACATTAAATGAAAAATAGAAATAGAGGAAATGGAAGTAATGGTAGCACAGTTAAAGCAAGTGTAGGCATATTCTATATAGACCAAGGTCAAAAATTTCCAAAGTAGCAACAATAATGTAACTGCTTAGTTCCTGATCTCATACACAAATGTAACAGCTCCTGCAGACTGCAACAGAAAATCAAGTGTAGAAATTGAAACTACAAAAATATTCCCCCAAGAACCTCTGACTTACTAAAGCCCTTTAGGGCAGAGTGTTACATCTTTGAACTCTAGTACAATATCTTGTCTATTCACTAGTGAAGTTTTGGATATTACTGTCCAAACAGTAACAGGAAAAAACCTACACCAAGTTAGCATGATTTAACACCAAAGCCTCCACGGGGACAATTACACAGAAATGCTGGCAGAATTCAGCCACAAAGAATAAAGATGATTTCCCAAAGTGTTTTATGAATTTCTGTAAAATTTTAATACTCATTATGACTAGAATTGTATGTAGTTAAACACTTAAGAAAGACTGTCCACTGTTACCTTTTATGGAAATTCAAAACAAATTTACTCACATTTTTATACCTTCCCCATTCCCAAATACTTAGTGACATATTTTGAGACACCCGTGTTTTTTAAGAACATAGTTTAGGAAAAGTGAAGTGGTAGAAATAAAATTCCTCCAGGCAATAAATGATCTGCTTTCAATGTCAACAACTAGAGTTATGACTATGAATAAAATAGGTTGTTTAAACCTCTGTTTATTTGCCAATAAAGTAAAGATTTTTGTAGATAACATAATCTTCTCTTCTTTCTGATAATAAAATTCAGTGATACTCTTTGAAGAATTCATTTAGAACATAACATCTAGAAATACACCTTGTGCTAAATTCATGAGAATTTATAAGAAAATTGAGTTTGTAGGGAAAAAATACCTTTAGTATAATGATCCAGACTTACCTTGATTCTTGTTCAGGTGGAATTCCTTACTTTTGCAAAGAAAAGTTCATTAATTTTTCTGTTTCCTCATAAGTGGAAGTGTTAGTCAGTCAGTCATGTTTGACTCTTTGCAACCCCATGGACTATAGCCTGCTAGGTTCTTCTGTCCATGGAATTCTCCAGGCAGGAATGCTGGAGTGGATTGCCATTTCCTTCTCCAGGGTATCTTCCTGACCTAGGGGTTGAACCTGGGTCTCCCGCATTGCAAACAGATTCTCTACCATCTGAGCCACCAGGGAAGCACCATAAATAAATACCTGATTAAGTATTTTTTTCCACAACAATAAATTTGCACAATAATTTAGGAAATCCAAGCTTTAGATGATGGCATTTTCCATGGAAGACAAACGTGTTCCATCCAAAAAGTGTCCCCAGAACTTAGAACTCTTCATTTAATTTCTAGGCATCAGCAGCAAAGCCATGAACTAATTCATCAGTGTATCAACAGCACATGTTATCTTTCCTGAGAAAGCTGTTATAGAATATGGTAATTCTACGAAGTCCCAAGTGCCTTTTTTTTTTGCCGCTTCAGCTTCCTCTTCTGCTCACTCATCCAAGGTTAAAAAATGTATTCAGAGTTGCAAAATTAAGAAGAAAATATACTCAAATGATATTTTGGAGTCACCCAAAGAGCAATCTGTAATAGAAATTTCAAAATGTGTTATTGGACATTTTACTGATACATTAAGAAAATATGTGTGTATTTATGCTCAATCTAGATAAAGTATACACTATTATAATAGTAGTTCTAAGTGTTAGTACACCTCAAATCACCAGAGAACATTTAAAATGAAAATACAGTGTCCAAGAGGATCTATAGAATCAGATTCTCTGAAGATGAGATCTGGGGATCTACTTTGTAAAATTCCTCAGATAGATTACTCTAGGTTTACTAGCACTAGTGTTCAGACTAGTGATATAGTAGAAAGAATGGTACTCCCTGCAAGAATACAGTGATAATTTTAGAAATAGTTATAGTTCTATTTTGTTTATGGATCAGTGTGAAAATTCTAAGAATTATTTAGAGCAACTATTGCCAATCTATAGCCAGATAGCTATGCTATAGACTAGTTGTTGATATTAGTTATAATTCCTTCAGAATTAAACACTTTAGCTTTTTGTATAAGCATCTTTTGTGGCTATAGTATATGTAACTGTTAGTAAAAAATGCCAGCCCAATTTTGCAAGAGTAATACTAACATCTTTAAATATAAGAATTCAGACTGAAGAGAATAATATATACATCAAAAATATATAAGGGAATACATTTAAGTTTCTCTGACATTGGTGATTCATTTGTTGTTGTTCAGTTGCTAAGTTGTGTCTGATTTTTGTGATTCTATGGACTGCAGCACACCAGGCTCCCTTATCCTTTACTATCTCTCAGGGTTTACTTAAACTTATGTCCATTGAGCAGGTGATGCCATCCAACCATCTCATCATCTGTCACCCTCTTCTCCACCTGCACTCAATATTTCCCAGAATCAGGGTCTTTTCCAATGAATCGACTCTGCATCTGATGGCCAAAGTATTAGAGCCTGAGTATCAGTTCTTCCAATAAATATGCAGGGTTGATTTCTTTGGGATTGACTGGTTTGATCTCTTTGCAGTTCAAGGGACTCTCAAGAGCCTTCTCCAACACCACAGTTCAAAAGCTTCAATTCTTCAGTGCTCAGCCTTCTTTTATGGTCCAACTCTCACATCCGTATGTGACTACTGGAAAAATCATAGCTTTGACTATATGGATCTTTGTTGGCAAAGTGATATCTCTGCTGTTTAATACGCTAAGTTTGTCATAACTTTTCTTCCAATGAGCCAGAGTCTAATTTCATGGGTGTAGCCACTGTCCACAGTGATTTTGGAGCCCAAGAAAATAAAATCTACCACTGTTTCCAATTTTTCCCCATCTATTTGCAATAAAGAGATGGATTCTATGATCTTCATTTTTTGAATGTTGAGTTTTAAGCAGTTTTTTCATTCTCCTCTATCACCTTCATCAAGAGGGTCTTTTGTTCCTCTTTCCTTTCTGCCATTAGGGTATTTTCATCTGCATATCTGAGGTTACTGATATTTCTCCCAGCAATCTTGATTCCAGCTTGTGCTTCATCCAGCCTGGCATTTTGCCTGATGTTCTCTGCATAGCAGTTAAATAAGCAGGGTGACAATATACTCCCGTGATGTACTCCTTTCTCAATTTTGAATCAGTCCATTTTTTCATGTCTGGTTCTAACTGTTGCTTCTTAACTTGCATCCAACTTTTTCAGAAGGCAGGTAAAGTGGTCCGGGATTCCCATCTCTTGAAGAATTTTCCACAATGTGTTGTGATCCACACAGTCAAAGGCTTTAGAGTAGTCAATGAGGCAGAAGTGGTTGTTTATTCTGGAATTCTCTTGCTTTTTCTATGGTCCAGTGGATGTTGGCAATTTGATCTCTGATTCCTCTGCCTTTTCTAAATCCACCTTGTATATCTTGAAGTTCTCAGTTCTCGCATTGCTGAAGACTAGCTTGAACGATTTTGAACATTACCTTACTAGCATGTGAAATAAGCATAATTTTGTAGTGTTTGAACATTTTTTGGCACTGTGGTTCTTTGGGATTGAAATAAGAACAGAATCTTTCCAGTCATGTGACCACTGATGAGTTTTCCAAATTTGCTGGCATATTGAGTGCTGCACTTTCACTACTTCATCTTTTAGGATTCGAAATAGCTCATCACTCCAACACCTCCATTAGCTTTGTTCATAGTAATGCTTCCTAAAGCCCACTTGCCTTCACATTCCAGGATATCTGGCTCTAGATGAGTGATCACACTGTCATTGGTATCTCGGTCATTAAAAACTTTTTTGTACAGTTCTTCTGTTTATTCTTGCTACCTCTTCTTAATCTCTGCTTCTGTTAAGTCCTTGCTGTTTCTGTCTTTTATTGTGCCCATCTTTGCATGAAATGTTCCCTTGGTATCTCTAATTATCTTGGAGAGATCTCTAGTCTTTCCCATTCTATTGTTTTCCTCTATTTCTTTGTATCATTCTCTTAAGATGTTCTTATCTCTCTTGGCTATTCTTTTGAACTCTGCATTCAGTTGGGTTTATCTTTCCTTTTCTCCTTTCCCTTTTAATTTTCTTATTTTCTCAGCTATTTGTAAGGCCTTCTCAGGTGACTATTTTGCCTTCTTACATTCCTTTTCCTTTTGGATGGCTTTAGCTGTCACCTCCTGTACCATGTGACAAACCTCCATCCACAGTTCTTCATACACTCTTTCTCCCAGATATAATCCCTGGAATTTATTTGTTGTGTCCACTGTGTAAAAATAAGGGATTTGTTTTAGGTCATGTCTGAATGGTCTAGTGGATTTCCCTATTTTCTTCAATTTAAGCCTGAATTTTGTAATTAAGAGCTCATGATCTGAGCCACAGTCAGCTCCAGGTCTTGTTTTTGCTGACTATATAGAGCTTCTCCATCTTCAGCTGCAAAGAATATAATCAATCTGATTTCAGTATTGACCATCTGGTGATGTCCATGTGTAGAGTCATCTTCTTGTGTGATGATTCATATGCCTTTGTGTAACTCATGTGAATCCTTCTGATGATCAGTGTGTTTATCAGTTGAGTGCGAAATGTATGGAACAGCCAGGAGGAGAGAGTAAGAAGAAGGAGGTGACTGAAGTTGCTTCTTCAAAAGAAAGGGCAGTAAATATTTATTGAATGCTTATTATAAAATACCAAACTCATTTCTTGGTACTTCTACACGTAGCATTGTATCAGCCTCATAAGAACACTGATAAATATTTATCAATATTGATGAGTAGTGAGCTAATCAAGAGATCCAGAGATGGAAGATTGAATATATATATTTGAAGTGATTTCCCTGAAACCCTACTAATATGGTAGTAAAAGATGTTTCAAAAAATATGAGAAGCAAAATAGACAACCTTGAAGTTTAGAAACTAGAAAGCAAATGAATGAGTGGTAACTGACTTGGCAGATCCCAGAAAATTATACCACAAATTAGGAGTGACAAATTTTAATAAATAGGGCTTTCCTCATAGTTTGATTGGTAAAGAATCTACCTACAGTGCAGGAGAGCTTGGTTCAATTCCTGGGTAAGGAAGATCCCCTGAAGGAGGAAATGGCAACCCACTCCAGTATTCTTGCTTAGAGAATCCTGTGGACAGAGGAGGCTGGCACAATCTATTTATGTTACAGAACCTATAAAAGCCACACAAATTGGCTATTACACTTACCTCTGGAAGAGTATAGTAGACTGGTGTTAAAAATGGATAGTTGGTTGAAAACTCATTATGAACTGTTTCAGTTCAGTTCAGTCACTCAGTCGTGTCTGACTCTTTGTGACCACATGAAGCACAGCACTCCAGGCCTCCCTGTCCATCACCAACACCCTGAGTTCACTCAAACTCATGTCCATTGAGTCAGTGATGCCATCCAGCCATCTCATCCTCTGTTGTCCCCTTCTCCTCCTGCCCCCAGTCCCTCCCAGCATCAGGGCTTTTCCAATGAGTCAACTCTTTGCATGATGTGGCCAAAGTATTGGAGTTTCAGCTTCAGCATCAGTCCTTCCAATGAACACCCAGGACTGATCTCCTTTAGGATGGACTGGTTGGATCTCCTTGCATTCCAAGGGACTCGCAAGAGTCTTCTCCAACACCACAGTTCAAAAGCATCAATTCTTCAGCACTCAGCTTTCTTCACAGTCCAACTCTCACATCCATACATGACCACTGGAAAAACCATAGCCTTGACTAGACAGACCTTTGTTGGCAAAGTAATATCTCTGCTTTTCAATATGCTATCTAGGTTGGTCATAACTTTCCTTCCAAGGAGTAAGCATCTTTTAATTTCATGGCTGCAATCAACATCTGCAGTGATTTTAGAGCCCAAAAAAATAAAGTCTGACACTGTTTCTATTGTTTCCCCATCTATTTCCCATGAAGTGATGGGACCAGATGCCATGATCTTAGTTTTCTGAATGTTGAGCTTTAAGCCAACTTTTTCACTCTCCACTTTCACTTTCATCAAGAGGCTTTTGAGTTCCTCTTCACTTTTTGCCATAAGGGTGGTGTCGTCTGCATATCTGAGGTGATTGATATTTCTCCTGGCAAGCTTGATTCCAGCTTGTGCTTCTTCCAGCCCAGCGTTTTTCTCATGATGTACTCTGCATAGAAGTTAAATAAGCAGGGTGACAATATACAGCCTTGACGTATAAGATATTTATCTGGAACTCTCTTGCTTTTTCGTTGATCCAGGGGATGTTTGCAATTTGATCTCTGGTTCCTCTGCCTTTTCTAAAACCAGTTTGAACATCAGGAAGTTCACGGTTCACATATTGCTGAAGCCTGGCTTGGAGAATTTTGAGCATTACTTTACTAGCGTGTGAGATGAGTGTAATTGTGTGGTAGTTTGAGCATTCTTTGGCATTGCCTTTCTTAGGGATTTGAATGAAAACTGACCTTTTCCAGTCCTGTGGCCACTGCTGAGTTTTCCAAATTTG
>NW_011494860.1:1006950-1020906 GCF_000754665.1 Bison bison bison
ACCTCCACTAGCTTTGTTCATAGTGATGCTTTCTAAGACCCACTTGACTTCACATTCCAGGATGTCTGGCTCTAGGTCAGTGATCACACCATCGTGATTATCTGGGTCATGAAGCTCTTTTTTGTACAGTTCTTCTGTGTATTCTTGCCACCTCTTCTTAATATCTTCTGCTTCTCTTAGATCCATACCATTTCTGTCCTTTATCAAGCCCATCTTTGCATGAAATGTTCCCTTGATATGTCTAATTTTCTTGAAGAGATCTAGTCTTCCCCATTCTGTTGTTTTCCTCTATTTCTTTGCATTGATCGCTGAGGAAGGCTTTCTTATCTCTTCTTGCTATTCTTTGGAACTCTGCATTCAGATGCTTAT
This sequence comes from Bison bison bison, assembly GCF_000754665.1. Lineage (NCBI taxonomy): Eukaryota > Metazoa > Chordata > Mammalia > Artiodactyla > Bovidae > Bison > Bison bison. The sequence continues at coordinate 1,007,320 of NW_011494860.1, forward strand.
ATCTTTCCTTTTCTCCTTTCCTTTTTGCTTCTCTTCTTTTCACAGCTACCTGTAAGGCCTCCTCAGACAGCCATTTTCCTTTTTTGCATTTCTTTTCCATGGGGATGGTCTTGATCCCTGTCTCCTGTAAAATGTCAGGAACCTCCATCCATAGTTCATCGGGCATGTGTCTATCAGATCTAGTCCCTTAAATCTATTTTTCACTTCCACTGTATAATCATAAAGGATTCAATTTAGGTCATACCTGAATGGCCTAGTGGTTTTCCCACTTTCTTCAATTTAAGTCTGAATTTGTCAATAAGGAAATGTTTAGTCACCTTTATCCATTCTACCATTGTGTGTATGTAAACAATTGTCCCTCTCCACCGTGACAGAAGGCAGAAAATGTCTTTTCTAGAAGAGGCATAATGGAAATATTGTGGCAAAGAAGTGTTTTTGAGGGTGAGATTATTACATGAAAATACAGATATTAAGATTACACAAGGAGAGTGGAGGTCCTTTTAGATGTTTGTACTACTTGTCTCTCAGGATACTAGCAGCTAGACTCATACACTCTAAATACAGAATTGAAAGAAATTTCTCCAAAGAATTTAACCCAAGAAAAGAAAGATCTCAAGATGATGACAGTTGGGTTCTGTACATTAACTGCCCAGCCAGAGCACTCCACAATGAACCCAGCAGTAAAGAATTCCTACCATGAAGAGATAGCTTCCAATCAGCTGGTAAGTGCCCACTTTTCATTATCATTAGGCAGCCAGGAATCATCAGGCGATGAAGGAAATCCACTCCTATTAGTGTTAATTTCTTAGTTGTATCCAACTTTTTGCAAGCCAGAGGACAGTAGCCCACTAGGCTCCTCTGTTGATGAAATTCTCCAGGCCAAAATTGGAGTGGGTTGCCATTCCCTTCTCCAGGGGATTTTTCTGAACCAGGGGTCAAATCACAGTTTGCTGCATTGTAGGTGGGTTCTTTACTGTTTGAGCTACCAGGAAGCCCAGCTTCCATTAGAGTCTAAGTCAAATTCTTTCACAGAGAATAAAAAGCCTTTGGAGGAATCTGGGACTCTGCAAGATAAGAAATACTAAAAACACATAAATAAAGAGAGATGAGAAGATGTTGCTTTTATGAAAAAAGGACATGGGTTGTTAAAACTTTCAGTTCAATTCAGTTGTTCAGTCATGTCCAACTCTTCGCAACCCCATAGACTGCAGCACACCAGGCTTTCCTGTCCGTCACCAACACCTGGAGCTTGCTCAACCTCATGTACATTGAGCCGGTGATGCCCTCCGATCATCTTATCCTCTGTTGTTCCTTTTACTTCCTACCTTCAGTTTTTCCCAGCATCATGGTCTTTTCCAATGGTCAGTTCATCAAGAGGCTCTTTAGTTCCTCTTAACTTTCTGCCATAAGGGTGGTGTCATCTGCATATCTGAGATTATTGATATTTCTCCCAGCAATCTTGATTTCAGTTTGTGCTTCATCCAGCCTGGCATTTCACATGATGTATTCTGCATGTGTTAAATAAGCAGAGTGACAATATACAGCCTTGATGTACACCATTCCCAATTTGGAACAAGTCCTTTTTCCTTGTCTGGTTCTAACTGTTGCTTCCTGACCTGCATACAGGTTTCTTAGGAGGCAAGTAAGGTGGTAGGGTATTCCCATCTCTTATTCAGTTTGTTGTGACACACACAGTCAAAGCCTTTAGCATAGTCAATAAAGCAGAAGTAGATGTTTTTCTGGAACTTTCTTGCTTTTTTGATGATCCAGTTGATGTTGGCAATTTGATCTCTGGTTCCTCTGCCTTTTCTAAATCCAGCTTGAACATCTGGAAGTTCTTGGTTCATGTACTGTTGAAGCTTCATTTGGAGAATTTTGAGCATTACTTTGCTAGAGTGTGAAATGAGTGCAATTTTGTGGTAGTTTAAACATTGTTTTGCATTGCATTTTTTGGGGATTGGAATGAAAACTGACCTTTTCCAGTCTGGTGGCCACTGTGCTGAGTTTTCCAAATTTGCTGCCATATTGATTGCAGCACTTTCACTGCATCATCTTTTAGGATTTGAAATAGCTCAGCTGGAATGCCATCACCTCCACTAGCTTTGCTAGTAATGATGCTTCCTAAGGCCCACTTGACTTCTCACTCCAGGATGTTTGGATCTAGGTGAGTGATGACACCATCGTGGTCTTTTGTGTATTCTTACCACCTCTTAATATTTTCTGCTTCTGTTTTGTCCATACAATTTCTGTCTTTTATTGTACCCATCTTTGCATGAAATGTTCCCTTGGTATCTCTAATTTTCTTGAAGAGATATCTAGTCATTCCCATTCTATCATTTTCCTCTATTTCTTTGCATTGATCACTGAGAAAGGCTTTCTTATCTCTCTTTGTTATTCTTTGGAACTCTGCATTCAGATGGTATATCTTTATATTCAGATAGTATGTTCAGATGGGTATATCTTTCCTTTAAAAGTTTAATAATTATAAAATTAAAATACTCCTGAAATTTGAAAATACGATAGTGGGAACTTAAAAAAATGGTTTGGAAGAGAAAGTTAAGAAAATCTGTCCAAAAAAAAAAAAAAAAAAAAAAAAAGGAAAATGAGATGGATTAAGAAAGGAAAGAAAAAAAAAAAAAAAAAGACTAGTTATAAAGAGAAAATATAGAAAATAGGGACGATAATGATCAAAGAAGGAATTTAAAAATATTTACCAGAACTGAAGATATGTGTCAGGTTAAAGCATTCTACTGAATACCAAGCACAGCGAGTAAAATGAGATACGTGCTGTGTGTGCTCAGTTGTTCAGTCATGTCTGACTTCTTGTGACTCCAAGGACTGTAGCCTGCCAGTCTCCTCTGTTCTTGGGATTTTCCCAGCAAGAATACTGAAGTGGGTTGCCATTTCCTCCCCCAGGGGATCTTTCTGACTTAGAGATTGAACCCATGTCTCCTGCATTGTCAAGTGGATTCTTTACCACTGAGTCACCTGGAAAGGCCAAGAAAATGATATATGCAATATGACAATTGCCATGAAACTTCAGACACTCGGGAACTATAGAGTATTCAACGGTTTTCAAAAAACAAGATTTCATAATAATGATCAAAAAATAAGAATGGAATTGGAAATATCAGCAACATCAATGGAATCTCAAAGAAAAGAGATGTGTTTTCAAAAATTTAAGGGAAATAAGTTTAAAATAAGAGTTTAGGTGGTGCTAGATGGCATCACTGGCACGATGGACATGGGTTTTAGTAGGCTCCGGGAGTTGGTGATGGACAGGGAAGCCTAGGGTGCTGCAGTCCAGGGGCTTGCAAAGAGTCAGACATGACTGAGTGACTGAACTGACTGACTGATAGTGATAAAGAACCTGCCTGCCAGTGCAGGAGACATAAGTACTGCAGGTTCAATCCCTGGGTCGTGAAGATCCCCTGGAGGAGGCCATAGCAACCCACTTCAGTATTCTTACCAAGAAAATCCTTGTGGACAGAGGAGTCTGGTGGGCTACAGTCCATAGGGTAACAAAGAGTCAGACATGACTGAAGCGACTTAGCACAGCACAAGCACAACAGCATATATCAAATATATATGACAACAATAAATTTGTTAATATGTGAAATGAGAAAATATATTTCTTTTTTTTAAATTTTTTTAAATTTTATTTTATTTTTTAAACTTCACAATATTGTATTAGTTTTGCCAAATATCAAAATGAATCCACCACAGGTATACCTGTGTTCCCCATCCTGAGCCCTCCTCCCTCCTCCCTCCCCATACCCTCCCTCTGGGTCGTCCCAGTGCACCAGCCCCAAGCATCCAGTATTGTGCATCGAACCTGGACTGGCGACTCGTTTCATACATGATATTATACACGTTTCAATGCCCTTCTCCCAAATCTCCCCACCCTCTCCCTCTCCCACGGAGTCCATAAGACTGACCTATACATCAGTGTCTCTTTTGCTGTCTCGTACACAGGGTTATTGTTGCCATCTTTCTAAATTCCATATATATGTGTTAGTATACTGTATTGGTGTTTTTCTTTCTGGCTTACTTCACTCTGTATAATAGGTTCCAGTTTCATCCATCTCATTAGAACTGATTCAAATGTATTCTTTTTAATGGCTGAGTAATACTCCATTGTGTATATGTACCACAGCTTTCTTATCCATTCATCTGCTGATGGACATCTAGGTTGCTTCCATGTCCTGGCTATTATAAACAGCGACTGAACTGAACTGAACTTTCTAAGGAAATATACTTAAGAAATAAATATATTTTCTCATTTCTTATATTTATTTCTTAAGTATATTTCCTTAGAAAGTTCAGTTCAGTTGAGTTCAGTTCAGTCACTCAGTCGTGTCCGAGTCTTTGCGACCCCATGAATCGCAGCACGCCAGCTTCCTGTCCATCACCAACCCCCAGAGTTATTGAGACTCATATCTATCAAATCAGTGATGCCATCCAGCCATCTCATCCTCTGTTGTCCCCTTCTCCTCCTGCCCCCAATCCCTCCCAGCATCAGAGTCTTTTCCAATGAGTCAACTCTTCACATGAGGTGGCCAAAGTACTGGAATTTCAGCTTTAGCATCATTCCTTCCAAAGAAATCCCAGGGCTGATCTCCTTAGAAAGTTACTGAAGTATAAATTTCAGGAGGAAAATGGATGGATAAAGAAGAAAGAGGAAGACAAAGTTCCAGTGAACTTTGTATTCAAGTGATAAGTAAAGATAATTCCCTAATAAGAAGGATCCTACACTTACAGCCATTCTGTACATTAGATTAGAGTAAGTGAGAAGGCTCCATGAGTGGTTACTGCAAAAAGATGTAGTAGATAGAATACCAAATACATTTCATTCATAGAAAGAGATTAAAATGATTGGCAAAGCATCTGGATTTAGACTAGTGATAATTACAAAAAAGTTAAGCAGAATATAAACAAGATAATTATTAACTCCAGTAAAAACAGTAGGCTGTGCAGGAAACAAGATGATATCATAATATAATTCAGGGGTAATTTGCTTTGCATAGTTAAAATAATCATTGAATGTGAAGCTATACAAATTATGTCCACATAAAGAAGTTGGTGGATGGAAACCAAATACGGTGGGACCCAAGGTGAGGGAGGAGACTGATAATGAAATTGTCAGCTTCCATAGCTGAAGGTCAATAACTAATGACTGAGTCTGAAGTTAAGCAATAAAGTGACTATCTCTGGGAAGAAAAAGCGAGGATTGTGGTGAGGGAGGACAGGAAATTGATCTTTTTCAAAACAAGCCTTGTGGAAATATCTGACTCTTAAACCTATGTGATGTGTTAGTTTGATAGACTCATATTAAATAGGAATCTGTTTTTGAATACTGAATCATTTCCAGCCTGATACCATTGTGATTTTGAGATTAGATGCTCCATTTGTTTTTATTTTTCAGTCGCTAAGTGGTATTCAACTCTTTTCCAATCACATGGACTGTAACCCAGCAGGCTCGTCTGTCCATGGGAATTCTGAGGCAAGAATATTGGGTGGGTTGCCATTTCCTCCTCCAGGGGATCTTCCCCAGCCAGGGATCAAACCCAGGTCTCCTGCATTACAGACAGATTTTTTACCCCTAAGCGACCAGGAAAACCCATCCTGTTAAATATGTCTGTTTTTTAATATTAAATAGTTTCCTGCCTGATACCATTGTAATTTGGAGATTAGTTGCACACTTTGATATTTCTTATTGACACACATTCAGCAAATGCTGTAAATCAGCATATCATTAGTATTTATATTAGCATTTCTGTGTAGGAAATTCCATGAAGAGGCTGTAAATTTCTTAATTAGTCTATTGCAAAATGAAGATTTCACTGATAAAGTAGTATATTTGTGTTTGGAGTTGCCAAATATGCAACTCTCTTAGAGGTAACATTTCAAGAAAAACACAGCTTTCAACGTGAGAGATCAGTTTTCAAGAATAGTTGGCAAATGATCTGTAGGTCAGTTTTCTTTAAAAGAAGATTTTATGGATGCATCTAAGCATGACAAGTAAAATGATGAAGGTGTGAAATAGCTCCTATTAGTAATGGGAAAAACACATACCCTGTTTTATGTGCTAACAGTTCTAATGATCTCATTGAGATTCAGGAAACTGTCCAATAAGACTATACCTTTGCAAGCTATTTAATTTTTTTTTTGCAAGCTCATTGTTTTTCCATAACTTTTCTTCCCACATTCCAGTTATGCAGCAATGGTGCTTCTAGTACCTTGTAGGAATACAATACTGAAGCTTTATTTTAGGGTTCCCTGCTATTGAAATACCACATTCTGGTTTTTATCACATTGTAGTACTACAGTCTCTCTACTTCCACAGAACATTGGAGGCCTGTAAGGGCTACAAGGTGGGCATTACCATTAATCTTGATATCCAAGGCTAACCTGTCTCTGGAGTGTTGTTCATTCCATTCTTTTCCCCTAAAACTTCTACTGTTTTCCATTTTGACTCTTCAACTTTTTCCTGTCCTTAAAGGTCAAGCTCAATACTCTTTTCACCCATAAATAATAATTCACTATTCCAGTTATAAATATCTTACTATTACTTTGTAAATTATTTAAAAATTATTTTGAGACTTCTCATGTCATAGTGTTGAATGTTAATTCATGTAATATTTCATTTTCATTTCTGTTTGTATTTATCTACTAAACCAAAAGGTAAGCTCTTTGAGGGTAAGGTGTATTCCCAACATATTTTTATATGACCCTGTGGTTCCTGCATACTGTCAACACTGGATAATTTTAAAAATTTATTTAGCTTCATTATTTATTAATATATGTGCCAGACACAATCTAGGGACATAGTGTGAATAAAAGAGACAAAACTAATGCTGATGGGCATTGCAATCCACAAAGGAAAATAAACACGTAAAATAATAAAATAAGTACAATAACATGTAATTCAAATGAGAGGTACATGATACTTTAAGACAATTTAGTGTTAAGACGGTCAGAAAAAGCTTTCCTGAAGCTTATGCCAATCTGTTAATTGGGATAAACTATGTCTGGGTGTACTGGGGTGGGGATTTTTCAAAGGTCATGTCTTGAGAAAAAATATAAAGTATATTCAAGCAAATGAGTCAAGGCCAGTGTTCATAGGGTACAATTGGGCAGAAAGTGAGAGAAAAAGGTAGAGGGAAATAAATTAAAGATGAATATGGAAAGATAAGGGGAGATATGACTAAATATAAAAGAAACCTAATGAAATGTTTTAAAAGTAAGTAGTATATGATTAGTATTCCCTTTTGAAAAGGTCTCTTTAGTTGTAGCATGGACTGGAGTGTCTAGAAATAAACTCAGGGGAAAAATTTTTTAGCAGATTATTGCAGTCAAGCAGGACAGAGGTGACGTTATCATAGATTTGGGACACCAGAGTGGGGAGTGAAAGAGAAGGAAGTGGCAGAAATTAAGAGAACTAGGGAGAGAATCAACAGGCTGATTCTAGTTATATGGATAAGTGTCAATGGAGATTCTTAGAAATTTCATTCACACAACTTACAATGCACTCAACATTCATTGATATTGGGAACGCTGGAAAAGGATCAGAATTTAGAAGAGGCAGAGAAGGAGATGAGCTTTGCAACATACAAATTAAATGTCATAGTTGGGTAGATGGTGTGGAACACAGAGGAAACACCCTGTGGAAACAAAAATCCGCATGTTGTCTCCAGATTGAAGGTAGTCAAACCTAACTGGGGAAATGCAGTTTAGAAGAGGACCTAACATGAAATGGGAACCTGTAACAGCTGAGAGTCAGAAGGTTTGCCAGCTGTAGGGCTTGGATTTCACAGCCTTCATCACTGTGTGAACATAATGTGTCTCTTTTTTCTTAATATATACATTCTATTAATTTTGTTTCTCTAGAGAACCCAGGCTAATACAGTGTGTTTGAAATTACTACAAAAGAGAAGTGAAGAATTTCTAAGAAACATATAACATGTAATTGGAAACCATACCCAGTATGAAGGTTAAGAAAAGTTTCCTAATGAAACAGCATCTAAGTTGAGAATATAATGATGGCTTAGAGAAGTAAAGAGGAAATGCAGGAAAAACACATGTCAAGGCCCTGGGAGATGGGATAGAGAAAGTTTCAAACATTTTAAATATATGATCCACTGATTTATCTGTGTATCTTGTCGTGGTTCTCAACGTAAATATACATAATTAGTTATTAGAAGAAATTAGGATGGTGATAATTATATGTGTATGCATTAAACTTGTTTGCACTCAGAAGATACCTATTGTTAATGAGATTTACTGTTTTCTTAGATTTTTCTTTTTGAAATATAGATGAAACTTAAATGTGGAGTTCAGTTCAGTTCAGTTGCTCAGTATGTCCAACTCTTTGCAACCCCATGAATCGCAGCACGCCAGGCCTCCCTGTCCATCACCAACTCCCGGAGTTCACTCAGACTCACGTCCATTGAGTCAGTGATGCCATATTGCCATCTCATCCTCTGTTGTCCCCTTCTCCTCCTGCCCCCAACCCCTCCCAGCATCAGAGTCTTTTCCAATGAGTCAACTCTTGAAAGAAGGCCTTAAATCCTTGTAAAAATGTGAGGTAAATAGTGTATTAGCCTCGTCAGACAGATGCAACAAAGTATCATAGACATTATGGCTTGTTGTTGTGTCATAACTCAGTTGTGTCTCACTTGGCAACACCATGGACTGCAGCATGTCAGGTTTCCCTGTCTTTCACCATCCCAGCGTTTGCTCAAACATGTCCATTGAGTTGGTGATGCCATCCAGCCATCTTGTCCTCTTCTTCTCCTGCCTTCAATCTTTCCCAGCATCAGGGTCTTTTCTAATGAGTCAGCTCTTTGCATCAGGTGGCCAAAGGATTGGAGCTTCACCTTCAGCATCAGTCCTTCCAATGAATATTCAGGGTTAATTTCCTTTAGGATTGATTGGTTTGATCTCCTTGCTGTCCAAGAGACTCTAAAGAGTCTTCTCCAGCATCACAGTTCAAAAGCATCAATTATTTGGTGCTCAGCCTTCTTTAAGGTCCAACTCTAACACCCATACTTAACTACTGAAAAAAGTGTAGCTTTGACTAAACATACCTTTGTCAACAAAGTGATGTATCTGCTTTTTAATACACTGTCTAGGTTTGTCACAACTTTTCTTCCAAAGAGCAAGCATCTTTTAGTTTCATGGCTGCAGTCAATGTCTGCAATGATTTTGAAGCCCAAGACAATAAAAACTGTCACTGTTTCCATTTATCCCCCAACTATTTGCCATGAAGTGATGGGATTGGATGCATTGATCTTTGTTTTTTGAATACCGAGTTTTAAGCCAACCTTTTCACGCTCCTCTTTCACTTTCATCAAGAGGCTCTTTAGTTCCTCTTCACGTTCTGCCATTAGGGTGTTATCATCTACATATCTAAAATCATTGATATTTCTCCTGGCAATCTTGTTTTCAGTTTGTCCTTCACCCAGCCCGAAATTTCACATGATGTACTCTGCATATAAATTAAATAAGCAGGGTGACAATGTACAGCCTTGTTGTACTCCTTTCCTAATATGGAACCAGTCTGTTCAGTTCTAACTGTTGTTTCCTGACCTGCATACAGATTTTTCAGGAGGCAGGTAAAGTGTTCTGTTAGTCCATCTCTTAAAGAATTTTCCACAGTTTGTGTGATCCACAGAGTCAAAGACTTTGGTATAGTCAACAAAGCAGAAGTAGATGTCTTTTCTAGAATTCTCTTGCTTTTTCTATGATCCAGCAGATGTTGGCAATTTTATCTTTGGTTCCTCTGCCTTTTCTAAATCCAGCTTGAACTTCTGGAATTTCTCAGTTCATGTACTGTTAGAACCTAAATTGAAGGATTTTGAACATTACCTTGCTAGCATGAGAAATGAGTGCAATTGTACGGTAGTTTGAACATTCTTTGTCATTTGCCTTTCTTTGGGATTGGGATGAAAACTAACCTTTTCCAGTCCTGTGGCCACTGCTGAGCTTTCCAAATTTGCTGGCATATTGAGTGTAGCACGTTAACAGCATCATTTTTAGATTTGAAATAGTTCAGCTGGAATTCCATCACATCCACTAGCTTTGTTCATAGTGACATTTCCTAAGGCCCACCTGACTTCACACTCCAGCATGTCTGGCTCTAGATGAATTATCACAACAGCCTGGTTATCCAGGATATTAAATTTTTTTTTACATAGTTCTTCTGTGTATTTTTGCCACCTCTTAATATCTTCTGCTTCTGTTAGGTCCATACCATTTCTGTCCTTTATTGAGCCCATCTTTGCATGAAATTTCCCTTGGAATCTCTAATTTTTTGAAGAGATCTCCAGTCTTCTCCATTCTATTGTTTTCCTCTATTTCTTTGCACTGATCACTGAGGAAGGCTTTCTTATATCTCATTGCTATTCTTTGGAACTCTGCATTCAAATGGGTATACCTTTTCTTTTCTCTTTTGCCTTTTACTTATCTTCTTTTCTCAGCTATTTATGAGGCATCCTCAGACAGCCATTTTGCTTTTGCATACATTTTTCTTGGGGGTGGTCTTGAATACTGCCTGCTGTACAATGTCACGAACTTTTGTCCATAGTTCTTCAGGCACTCTGTCTATCAGATCTAACCCCTTGAATCTATTTGTCACGTCCACTGTATAATGTAAAGGATTCAATTTAGGTCATTCTGAATGGTCTAGTAGTTTTCCCTACTTTCTTCAATTTAAGTCTGTATTTGGCAATAAGGACTTCATGATCTGAGCCACAGTCAGCTCCCAGTCTTGTTTTTGCTGACTGTATAGAGTTTCTCCATCTTTGGCTTCAAATTATATAACCAATCTGATTTTGGTATTGACCATCTGGTGACATCCACGTGTATTCTCTTGTGTTGTTGGAAGAGACTGTTTGCTATGACCAGTGCTTTCTCTTGGCAAAACTGTGTTAGCCTTTGCCCTACTTCATTTTGTACTCCAAGGCCAAACTTGCCTGTTACTCCAGGTATCTCTTGACTTCCTACTTTTGCATTCCTGTCCCCTGTGATGAAAAGGTCATCTTTTTTTGGTGTTAGTTCTAGAAGGTCTTGTAGGCCATCATAAAATCATTCAACTTCAGCTTCTTCAGCGTTACTGGTTGGGGCATAGGCTTGGATCACCGTGATATTGAATGGTTTGCCTTGGAAATGAACAGACATCATTCTATTATTTTTGAGACTGCATCCAAGTACTGCATTTCAGACTCTTTTGTTGACTATGATGGCTACTCCATTTCTTCTAAGGGATTCTTGCCCACAGAAGCAGATATAATGGTCATCTGAGCTAAATTCACCCATTCCAGTCCATTTTAGTTTGCTGATTCCTAAAATGCCGATGTTCACTCTTGCCATCTCCTGTTTGACCACTGCCAATTTACCTTGATTCATGGACCTAACATTCCAGGTTCCTATGCAGTATTGTTCTTTACAACATCAGACTTTACTTCCATCACCAGTCACATCCACAACTGGATGTTGTTTTTGCTTTGGTTCCGTCTCTTCATTCTTTCTGGAGCCATTTCTCCAATCTTCTCCAGTAGCATATTGGGCACCTACCGACCTGGGGAGTTCATCTTTCAGTGTCATATCTTTTTGCCTTTTCATACTGTTCATAGGGTTCTCAAGGCAAGCCTACTGAAGTGGTTTGCCATTCCCTTCTCCAGTGGACCACATTTTGTCAGAACTCTCCACCATGATCTGTCTATCTTGGGTGGCTCTATGCTGCATGGCTCACAGTTTCATTGAGCTAGACAAGGCTATGGTCCATGAGATCAGTTTGGTTAGCTCAAGACAAGACTGCAGAGTAGAAGGATGTGTGCTCATCTTCTTCTACTATAACTCCAAAATTTCAACTCACTGCTGAACAACCATTGACAGGAGAATGTTGGATACCACCAGAAAAAGAGACCCCACATCCAAGGGCAAAGGAAAAGCCCCAGCAAGATGGTAGGAGGGGTGAAATCACATTTAGAATCAAACCACATACACACCAGAGACTCTTGGAGGGCCCAAACAAAACACTGTATGCACCAGGACCCAGAGGCCCCATAGAGACTGAGCCAGACCTGCCTTTGACTGTTTGAGTGTCTTCTGTGGAGGCATGGGTCAGTAGTGGCCTGCTGCAGGAACAGGGGCTCTGGCTGCAGCAGACCTGGCTCACGTAGCATGTGGCATAAGCCCTCTTGGAGGAGGTCACCATTAGCCCCATCATAGAGCCATCGAGCAGACAACCCACAGACTGCAGAACAATTATACCGAAGAAATTCTCACACTGTTAAGAAAGTTTTAGGACCCACAACAGATTTCCCAACCGGGGATCTGGCAAAGAGATTGAGAACCCTCAGTTAATTTGACTTTGAAGGCCAGTGGGATTTAATTACAGAACTTCCACAGGACTGGGGAAACAGACTCTTGGAGGGTACAAGCAAAACCTTTTGTGCACCAAGAGCCAAGAGAAAGGAGCAGTGTCCCAAAAAAAGACTGACTCAGACTTTCCTGTGAGTGTCCAGGAGTCTCTGGTGGAGGTGTGGGTTGACAGAATGGAATCATTACCTCAATCTCGAAATCTGCCAGGCAGAATGGCATGTAGAAGAGCAAGCAGAAGTGTGCGATGGCCGGCATTTCCCACCAAGAACAATGAAGCTCCAACCAACCCCAAACAAATTCAACTTTAAAAAGTTACCCCAAAGATGCATTATAATAAAACTGTCAACAAGAGAGAAACTTTAAAACAGCAAGAGGAAAAAACGTGTATTGCCGCTCATCAGATCAGATCAGATCAGATCAGTCGCTCAGTCGTGTCCGACTCTTTGCAACCCCATGAATCGTAGCACGCCAGGCCTCCATGTCCATCACCAACTCCTGGAGTTCACTCAGACTCACATCCATCGAGTCAGTGATGCCATCCAGCCATCTCATCCTCTGTTGTCCCCTTCTCCTCCTGCCCCCAATCCCTCCCAGCATTAGAGTTTTTTCCAATGAGTCAACTCTTCGCATGAGGTGGCCAAAGTACGGGAGTTTCAGCTTTAGCATCATTCCTTCCAAAGAAATCCCAGGGCTGATCTCCTTTAGAATGGATTGGTTCGATCTCCTTGCCGCTCATAGGAACCCCTATAAGGTTATCAGTTGGTTTTTGAGCAGAAGTTGACTGGCTAGGGGAGACTGAGATGATATATTAAAATACTTAAAACAAACAAAACTACCAGAGGATCTTCCCAACTCAGGGATTGAACCCTGGTCTCCTGCATTGCAAACATATTCTTTACCAACTGAGCTATCAGGGAAGTCATATATATATATATATATACATATATATATAAATATATATAACAATAAAAGGATCAGTTCATCAAGGGGACATAACAACTATAAATATACATGCACCCAAATTGGAACACCTAAATATATTAAGCAAATACTAACATATATGAAGAAAGAAATAGACAACATATAATGATAGTTAGGGACTTCGTTACCACATTTTCACTAATGGATAGATTATCCAGACCAAAAGGGAAAAAAAAAATGCACCTGAGCTATACTTTAGGCTAAATGAACATATATATA
>NW_011494860.1:1021006-1037255 GCF_000754665.1 Bison bison bison
ATATAAAACATTCCATCAAACAGCAGCAGAATATATATTCTTCTCAAGCATACATGGACCATTTTTCAGACTATACCATTTGTTAGGTCACAAAGCTATTCTTGTCAATTTTAGAAGATTAAAATCATACCAAGACTCAGTTGTGTGAAATTAGAAATCAATACAGGACTGCCCTGGAGGTACAGTAGTTGGGAGTTCACCTGATAATGCAGGGGACACAGGTTTGATCCCTGGTTCAGAATGATTCTACATGCCTCAGAGCAACTAAAACCTGTGTACCACAACTGCTGAGCCCATGATCTAGATCCCATGAGCCACAACCACTGAGCCCACTATGGGCCCCAGTAGTTAAAACTATTGGACCCCATGAGCTCTAGGGCCCTCAAGCCATACATACTGAGCCCACATGCTGAAACTTTTGAAGCCCAAGCTCCTAGAGCCTGTGCTCTGCAACAAGAGAAGTCACCATAGTGAAAAGCCTATGTATTGCATCAAAGAGTAGCCCCCTCTTACTGCAACTAGAGAAAGCCCACATGTAGTAGTAAAGACCCAGAACAAACAAAATAAATAAATGATTAAAAAAAATTAACACAGCAGTAAAACTGGAAAATTCACAAATATGTGGAAATTAAGCAAACAATGAGTAAAAAAGAAGTCAAATGTAAAATATCTTGAAGCAAAAAAAGAAGAAACACAATAAACCAAAATTATGGGATGTAAAGAAAGCAATTCTAACAAGGAAGTTTATTGTGAAAAAAACTTACATTAATGAACATGAAAAATTTCAAATCACCAATTTTACTCCTCAAGGAACTAGCAAAAGAAGAACAAACTAAGCATAAAGTTAACAAAAGGAAAGAAATAACAAGATCAAAGCAGAAAAAAAAATCAGAAGCAAAAATGATCATTGAAATTAAGGGTCTTTTCTTAAAAAAAGATGAAATTGATAAACATTTATCTATAGTAAGAAAAAAGATGGATTCAATAAATAAAATTCAAATAATTTTATTTGAGGATTCAAATAAATAAAATTAGAAACAAAAGAGGGCACATTACAGTGGCTACATCCAGGAGTTGGTGATGGATAGGGAGGCCTGGCGTGCTGCGGTCCACTGGGACGCAACAAGTCAGACATCACTAAGCAACTAAACTGACTGACTGACCACAGAAATGCAAAGGATTATAAGAGAACCCTATGAACAGTTAGATGACAACTAGCTGGATAACCTAGAAAAATGGATAATTTCTAGAAACCTGCAATCTGGAATCATGAAGAAGTAGGATATCTGAACAGACCAATATTAAGCAAGAAGATTGAATCAATAATTTAAAACTTTCTAACACAGAAAAGCCCAGAAACAGATGACTTCATTGGTGGATTTTACCAAATATTTATAGACTAATTATTACCAACCCATCTCAAACTCCTTCATATCTGAAGAGGAAGGAACACTCCCAAACTCATTTTACATGGCCAGTATTTACCCTGACATCAAAGCCAAATAAGGATACTAGAAGAAAAAACTGTAGGCCGATATCCCTGATGAACAGAGATGAAAAAATCCTGAATGAAATATTAGTAAAATAAATTCAATAGCACTTTAAAAGGTCGTACACTATGACCAAAAAAGTGGGATTTATTCCTGGTATACAAGAATGGTTCAACATACACGAATGAATAAATACAACACCTTCCGTTATTAAATTAAAGATAAAATCATATAATTAATTCAGTAGTTGTAGAAAGAGCATTTGATGAAATACAACATCATTTTATGCCACTTTGGGACTCCTCATGATTCTGAATCGATAGCCAAAAAGAAGGGAATTACTGTGATGGCTGGGTGATTCACTCAGACTACCAAGGGGAAATTGGGCTACTGCTACACAGTATAGGTAAGGAAGCATATATCTGGAATACAAAATATCCCTTAGTGTGTCTTAGAATATTACCTTGTGCTCTGATTAAGGTCAATAGAAAACTATAACAATCCAATACAGGGAGGACCGCTAATGGCCTAGATCCTTCAGAAATAAAGTTTGGGTCACCATGTCTGGTAAAGGAACATAACTAGCTGATGTGTTCGCTGAAAGCAAAGGGAATGTACAATGGGTAGTAGAAGAAGTTACTGGTAAAAACCAATTATAATCATGCGACTGTGATACAGAATGACAGCTGTAATTGTCATGGGTATTTTCTGCTTATTTTGTTATAAGTATGTTCGTGCATGTGATTAGCAAATAACTTTGTTTTCTTTCCTGTCTTATTCCTTTATTATGTATCATAAGATGCAGAAAGTTTATATTATGGCATTAACTATTATTAACTTAAAACATAATAATATTTAAGTTATTACATATCAAAGAGAAGAGTAAGCATCACTCAAGGACTTTACCTCCTGGTGATGTTGTTAGTGCATTTTTTGGTTCTACACATAGTAGGTTTATCAAATTAGGTGGGATTCTATCTTTGTCACTGGCTTTATTTGAAGATTGAGTGTGGTTTAAGGAGATATGTATGGATGCCAAGTTGACAAAAGAGGTGGACTTTTGAAGGTTAGTTTTAGAATGAGATTCATGTAAATCATAGACTGAATAAAGCAGTTTGCTCTTCCTTCTGTAGGTGGTCCTGATATAATCAGTTAAAGGTCTGAAGAGAGCCTAAGTCTCATCCTCTCATGTGTAAGAGGCAATTAATTCCTCTTGCCCAACTGCCTTGCTCTGGGACATTGGTCTTTTCCTTCTTTTGGACTCAAACTGAAACATGGCCCACTTTGGGTCCCCAGTATGCTGACACTCAGACTGCAACTTACTCCATGGGCTCTCATTCTTAGCTTCTGAGTTTCATTTTCAAACTAGAAGTTCATCATACATACAGCCCTTTGGTTTCATTTGCTAGAGAATCTTGACTAATATACACAGTTAAGTTACATATCATTTCTTGTTAAGTCTGAAAGGCCTTGAGTGTTAATTAAAACTGTGGTCATCTATCATACTATTTAAGAAAAATAAAATAGATTTATACAAGATTATTTTTCCAAGTTTGTTCTATAAAAATCATCTCATAGTCATCATCTTGCCTTTACCAAGAACTGAAATTCTCTGAGAGCAGGAGTCATGAGGTATAGATTTTAGCAGGTGGTAAATAGCTACTTTTTGGCTAATTAATTAATTGTGCCATTCGACGAGAGTTGGTATATAGAGAAAATCTGACTCAGGAAACATTTATGAAAGATATTTCTAGAACTGAATTTAAGATGTATTGACTTAAGTAAGTATACTTGGTGGCATAAAAAACATCTGTTTGACATTGTAAAGCTTAGTTTTCAATGCACCAAGATTGAAATATCCCCCAAAGATTTTGTCTGACCAGAAAAATAAATTTTCTTCAGATTCATCCAAGTAGTAAAAGTCCAATTTTAAAATACCAAATAGAAATGGTTCAGTAGTTGTTTTGGTGTTTCCATGGATGGCATGACCTGGTTCCTTCAGAGAAGTGGTCAGTCTGTGAAACCTGATTTCCCTCCACTTGCTAGCCTTATCTGCGCTGCTTAAACCTCAGCACTAACACCTGCAGAGACAGACTGGAAAATCTAAATAATGCACCGAAATGTCCATGGGGAGCTACACACTCTATGAAGGACGAGAGCTCTCATTTCTCAGAACCTAGTTTCCCCTAACCACCCACACATCAACTTCTGTAATCAAAGATGAATGCTTAAAGATTTGCACAACAGTACAATGAAATGTACCTCTTACTTTTTGATGCTTTCAGTATACAAAGGGAAATGTTTTAAAAGCAGGAATCTAAGAGGTCTGTATCTACAGCATTCAGACCATGTTAGGCTATGTCATTAAGCATTTCTCAATTTCTGATTGTATTATATCTCTCTAGGGAAGCATGTACAACAGTTTTCTGTTTTTAAGGGGTGAATTCAACAAATGATGATTGTAGAAAGTAGTGACTATATGTCTTTTGTCTTTATGATAATGATGTCCAGGGAAAAGAAAGTAAATTTAATGTGCATGGCTGGCTGCATGTCCAATGAGTAGGTATGCAAATCCTCACAGAGGTCCCTGATTTCTTTTCACATAATTAAGAGGTTGTATCCCTCAGAAAACAGATGTGAAGAAGGTTGAACACTGTGTTTTTCCTGTGGGGAAATTGCGAAATTCTTCTTTACTGTGGCTTGGCCACTGTTTTATATTTGTTGAGAGCTTTTTAAAAAGAATCTACATCAGTAAGCATATACTTTTAAGAATTGACAGTAGAGAATTTAAATATTTTAATCACTGTAGTATACTTTTAGGAAGAAAACCATGCCATTGCAATGCTAACAGTTATAAAGCCATACACTCACTTGCTAGTTTTTTTTTTTTTATCTAGCTTTCAAAGAGTTTTCTAATTGATATGAATAAATCTTTATCACTGCAGAATGCTTGTAGACTTTACCTATGAAAATTCAAGGTAGTCTTAGAAGTGGTTTAGTAATAGAGATGATTAAAAAAAGTGATAAGTAATTTATAGGTAATTGAAGCAACTATCAAGTAAAATCTGCAAGTAAGCTAATTTTCTTAGGGAGCATTTGTTTTCAACCTTATGATTATTTAGCTCATCTGCCTTAATTTGTCTCTATTACTATGTTCTAAATGCAAACCAGCAGGGCCTTTACTCACAGCCAACTTCACATGCACACGGTGGCCTCTCATACTCTCGGGGCCTTTCAGGATACCCCCAAACTAAACAGTTTCAGAAAAGATCAATCCTTAGTAGTTGGCAGGAATTTCAAAACCCTGGAAACAACTGTCACTGATATGTGCTGCAAGTGTTGGAAACTAAGAGTGATCCGTAGACCATCATATGTTAGTGTACTGGATTTTTAGCTTTCATTTGGATCTAGCACTCTATGCTTTGTATAAAGCAAATGCTTAATAAATGTTTTCATAGGCTGTATTAAATCCATGTTAAAGGTTTTAGAAAATAGTTGTACACAAAGTTGGCACAAAGATTGGAAGTTATACATCAAAGGATAGGAAATTCATTTGTAAAATTTTAGACTGTATTCAGAACCTAGTGAGGTAAGTCTCACCAGGAAAATTTCTCAGTTCAAGGAATAACTAAAACAAATGTGGAATCCTTAAATAAATAAGCAATTAAAGGGATATTTATAATTTTTAACACGTTTTTACAACCAATTTTATTTACACTTAACTCTTAGTACAATGTTACTTTTACCTTTGGTTTTAGCATACATTATATTACACTAAGGTTAATTATGGTATCTGTGATGTAGTCATTTTTTCAAGTATAGGAAATAAGAAGCCAGTCACAAGCAACCTTGAAGAAGTGGCACATACAACACCACTTGCTCTCTCTCTCTCTCTGGTTTTTTGGATGATGAAGGAGACTGAATTAATAATGATCTTATAATAAGATAATTTCATGTTGATTAGTTTATGGTATTAATACTAAATTTAAGATTTGACCCATTTACTCTTGTTCTGGCAGTTTGTAGTAAAAAAAAAAATAGGAAAGTTAAACATTTACAAATAAGAATAAGCTTGTTTCAAGCATTAGAATCAAACGCCTTCTTAAAATAAATAAAAAGATTTGACTTTTATATACCTGAATCAGAAAAGTCTGAGTACTACCATAACTTCTTTAAAGTTCAGGAAACTATAATATAAAGATTAAGGATGAATTTTGTAGCTATTTCAGAATAAAAGCAAAGTGGTTCAAATAAATAGCAAAATAGAATTTTGTGTTAAGTAGAAAAAGCAGTCCTGAGTGTTCATTGGAAGGACTGATGTTGAAGCTGAAACTCTAATATTTTGGCCACCTGATGCGAAGAGCTGACTCATTTGAAAAGACCCTGATGTTGGGAAAGATTGAAGGCAGGAGTAAAAGGGGACGACAGAGGATGAGATGGTTAGATGGCATCACCGACTCAGTAGACATGAGTTTGGGTAGACTCCAGGAATTGGTGATGGACAGGGAGGCCTGGTGTGCTGCGGTTCATGGGGTCACAAAGAGTGGGACATGACTGAGCAACTGAACTGAACTGAGAAAAAGCAAATCTCTCTCCAAACCCAGCAAACTTAGCCAATGAATTAATTACATATATCTTTAAAATCAAACATCAAATACTATTTTGGACTAAATTTAAAGATTTATTTATTTATTTTTTTGATTTTACCTTGACTTGATTGTTTGGCTAGATTAACCAAATAATACTTTTATTCTTTGAATATTTGAATCAATCCAGACTTAAATTATCAATTAAATTTCCTGAGTAACCATTAATTATAATTATTGATATGATGTTTGAGAAAAAGAATTAAGGAACTCAATGGGAAGTTTTTTCTTTTAAAAAGATGAGTTGATAGCCACATATAAAATGATTTAAAACTCATTCCAGTAAGCAGAGAAAAAATAGTTTTCTACCAAGCATATCATTTCTCCCGTCTAAATGTTCTTAATCTTTTCCTCCATGTCAGGATCTCAGAATATACATTTAACCTTGAAATATCTGCTACATGCCACTGGCAATTACCTTATGAGGTAAGCCAGTTAAATTTTCTATGAGCCTTTATAATTCAAATATAAAATTTCATATCGTTAATGGTTTTAGCAATGGAATATAGTTATTAAGGATGCATCTAGAGTGAAAGCTAAAACCCAGGCACTAGTGTGATTCAATATATAGGACTCTCCATTTGATTGGGCCATTTACTGGCTATAATTGCTGATGAAAATAACTTGTCTTGGTTAAAATTGGGCAATGAAGACCATTTTATTTTAATAAATATTTGTAAATATTTAAGTCTTCCAATGGGTGTCAAAGACAATGTGTCAAGGAATGTCAAATACTGAATGCTTACTATGTGATATTTGGCATTTTATGTATGTGTGTGTGATTCTTTTTCTTCTCCCAAACACTGCTTTTCCCACTACTCCTTCCCTATTCACCTCTTACTATCCCCATCATGGACCCAAACAATGTGATACTAAATTCATGGAGAAGAGATTTCTAAGCTAAGCTAGAGAAAAAGACAAGCTTTCTTTTGCTTTGTTAAGGAATGTTTTTTTGCATCTGTCAAGTATTTATTACTTATAAAACTGTTTATTCATTATGAAATTGATAATAATTACCATTTAACCATAAATATTACCATTTAATACTATTTAATCATAAATTATTACCATTTAACAGATAGAGAAATTGAGACTGTAAAAGAAAAAAACTCAGACTTTTCCTTCTCTTGTGAGGGAAAACTCATTTCTTCTCAACTGTGCTTCTTCCCTATGAGTCTCCTTTACTTCTCCCATAGAACACTTTACTCCTGATATCTGTCATTAAATATGTGGAGATTTCCCCCCTACAACAGGTAATTCTCTGTGATACCAGCTGAGTGTCCTATAATTTAACTCAATTTTATTACTATCTAACTAGAGATAGTTTCGGATCTATAGGTTAAAGGATCAGTTCCACAAGACTGTACCATTCTATGTCTTAGCTACTTTAGATCTCAGTTGAAAATCCAGGTTACCCACAACTTCCATCCAACTTGGTACAAATTGGAGCTTCCCACCACTGGCTCTTCAGGTTTAATTTATTTGCTAGGGTGGCTCATGGAAAACTTCCATTTAGCAGTTTATTAAACAATATAATGAAGAATACAGATGAACATCAGGTAGAAGAGATGCAGAGGCTGAGGTAGGTGGAGACAGGGCTTCCATGCTCTCTCTGGGCATGCCACTCTGCCTGTTACTCAATAAGCCCATCAACCCAGAAGCTCTCCAAATCCCCTACTATTGGGATTACATGTAGGGATTATAAATTACTGACTCCATTTCAATTCCTCTCCCGTCTCTGGAGAAGTGAGAGGGAGAACAGGGCTGAAAATTTCAAGTTTCTAATTATACCTGGGTCTTTCTGGTGATCAGTCTCTGTCCAGGAGTCGTCCAGAAGCTCACTCACTCAGAGTCACCTCATTAGAATACAAGGTGTTCTTGTGACTCAGAAATCTGCAAATGTTTAGGATCCTTGTATTGATGACTGGGTCAAATACAAATATCACAACAGGAGTTACTCCTAGTGTTCCTATCACTTAGGAAATCACAAGAGTTTTAGGAGCTCTGTGTTGGGAACTAGTGGCAAAGCTGTTTTTCATAAGCAGTTTTTCACCTCACAGAGACACACAGAGATTAATAACTAGACTAAATTTATAAAAGATAAAGTTTATATACCTTCTCTTATATAATGAGAGAAATAATGATCGAGGATGCTTAAAAGATTCCAGCTTTGGATTATAATACAAAAACTCTCTATTGTTGGCTTTGAGATGTTGAGCCTTCAGGAAAGAAATATAAAGATGGTGGCAGGGAGAAAGAAGACAAAACATTTATTTTATATAGAGGGTAAAAGATTATTTTATATATTGCCTCACTTAACATTAAAACTACCAACAGAATGTCAGTAACATTATACAGTTAGATAAATATACCAGGATTCAGAGAGAAAGTAAATTGCTTCTATAGAATCAAATACCATAGAAAAAGAATTTCAGAGATTTGAACCCAGGTTTATGTAAGCTCTTACACTTAGCTATGATCTAATGGCAGTGATTTAGAAAAATACAATCAAAAGCTTTGAAATGGGCAGAAGATATTCCAGGACATCCTTTCAGTCGCATGCTTGGTATTGTCTGCTGACCCCTTGGGGTTTTTCTGGTTCTATAGAGGTGTGTACCTATGGTATTTCTCTTGACTAGTTAGACTACCTAATACTCTGTAGGGGTAGATGTTAAATTATAGAAAAGGCCTAATAGAGCAAATTATTTTTGTCCATAGAAATACAAATAAATAATATGTGACATAGAGACAAATGATTTCTGCTTTATAAGAAGGAACCATTCAAATATTACATTTCATTGCTTTATATTAGTGTTCATCTACTATTGCCATCGCCTGCTAGCCAACTCCAGGTTATGGCATGCTTTTAAAATGTCCTGTGAGATAAGAATTTTTTTCATTTAAAATTTTAATGAGTTGTTAAAACACACACACACACACACATACACATAGAGAGAAATGAATAAGAATGTGTATCAAAACTAAATGTACCTACAAAGCATAATATATTTGTTATTTAGGACTTTATTGAAAAGTTTATTGAACTCTATATTTCATAAAAAATTAATCATTTCTGATATATAATATAATGTAATGTAATATAATAAATGTGTGTGCTTAGTGACTCAGTCATGTCTGACTCTTTCCAACTCTTTGGACTGTAGCCTGTCAGGCTCCTCTGTCCATGCGGATTCTCCAGGCAAGAGTACTGGAGTGGGTTGACATGCCTTTCTCCAGGGGATCTTCCTAACCCAAGGATTGAACCTACATCTCCTGCACTGCAGGCTGATTCTTCATTGTCTGAGCCCTGTCTGAGCCACCAGGGAAGCCCAATACAATGTATAATGCATACATATAAGATGTATATACTTATAAAAAGTGTGTAGGTCTTCTACAAATTCCCTTTTGAACCAATTATAATACCTAATTGATTTCCTCATTAACTAGTTTAATAAAATCTTTGACATACATTCATTTTATATTTTTATGAGTTACAATTTTTTCTTTTGAAAATTAAAATTTAGCTCTATGTACTAGTTCTAATTTTTGCAATTGATTCCAATCAGTAAATATTATATAGAAATTCTTACTCAAAATACAAGAACTACTTAATTTAATTAAAATATAACCAAAAAATCTAAGAAAGATTTTATTTACTTTTCAGCATTTTCATGAGATTATTTCTTTCAATGAAAAATAAATATATCAAGAAACTCTCCTGTTAATATATTTCAATTGATGAATAAGAAAATGTAATTTTAGAGGGTGGTCCTAAGATGGCAGAGGAATAGGATGGGGAGACCACTTTTTCTCCCACAAATTCATCAAAAGAACATTTAAACGCTGAGTAAATTCCACAAAACAACTTCTGAATGCTGGCAGAGGACATCAGGCACCCAGAAAAAGCAGCCCATTGTCTTCGAAAGGAGGTAGGAAAAAATATAAAAGGCAAAAAAAGAGACAAAAGAGCTAGGGACAGAGCTCTGTCCTGGGAAGGGAGTCTTAAAAAGAGAGAAGTTTCCAAACACCAGGAAACACTCTCACTGCTGAGTCTGTGGCAAGCCTTGGAATCACAGAGGGCAACATAACTGGGAGGAAAAATAAATAAATAATTAAAACCCACAGATTACATGCCCAACGGTAACTCCCCCAGCAGAGAAGCAGGGCAGACGCCTGCACCCGCCACTAGCAAGCAGGGGCTGCGCAGGGAGGCGCAGGCTGCATTGCTTAGAGTAAGGACCAGGCCTGAATGCCCCAAGGGCAATCTGAGGGAACTAACTTGGGCTAGCAAACCAGACTGTGGGATAGCTACACGCGAAAATCCCTAAACCTAAGACATCACCAGGCCCGCTCACAGAACAAAGGACTGAACAGACTAGCTGACTGCAGACTATCCCCCTCCGGTGATAGGCAGCCAGAGCTGAAAGGGGGCAATTGCAGCCCCAGAGAGGCATTATCTACTAAACTGGAAACAGGCTTCTTTGCTAACTAAGACTTCTTGGGTTTCTGGACGGTCAACATCTGCCTGAGAAGGTGTGCTGGTTGTACACCCAGAAAATCGAGAGGCAGGGATGGGGAAGGTGATAAGTCACAGCGACTGTGCTCATCAAACACCTCATCACCTGAGCTGCTTGGACCTGGGAAGGGCACAAAACACAGGCCCAACCTAGTCTGCGCCTCTGAGGACTATCTGAGTGCCTGAACCTGAGCAGCTTAGACCTGGGAGGTGCATGCACCCCAGGGCCGGCCTCGGACGGTTCCCGGCGGTGCAACCTAGAGCCTGAGCAGTGTGGGCAGGGAGGGCACACGTGCTGTAAGCGGGGGGAGGCCCTGTGTGGCTTAGACACTGCAAGCACTTGCCAGTGTTATTTGTTTGCAGTGTTCCTCCCTCCCCACAGCGTGACTGAACAAATGAGACTAAAAAAGTGTCCACCACCACCCCCTTGTGTCAGGGTGGAAATCAGGCACTGAAAAGACCAGCAAACAGAAGAAGCTAAAAGAGAGGGAACAGCCTTGGAAGCGACAGGGGCAATACATTAAAACCCTGTAGTTAGTACCAACTACATAGGAAGGGGCCTATAGATCTTGAGAAATATAAGCTGGACCAAGGAACTATCCGAAAATGAACTGACCCCATATTACTCACAACAACACCAGAAAAGTCCTAGATATATTTTTACTATTTTTACTATCATTCTTTTTTTAAAATTTTTAGGTCCTCTATTACTCCTTTAATTTTCATTTTTATAACCTACTGTTACTTTGCAAAAAAAAAAGAGAGAGAGAGAGAGACCCTATTTTTTAAAGCAAACTTCATATATATATATTTTTTTTAAAATAATTTTTGTGGCTTTTTTTTTTTCCTTTTCTTTAATATTGTATTTTTGAAAATTCAACCTCTACTCTAGATTTTTAATCTTTGCTTTTTGGTATTTGTTATCAATTTTGTACCTTTAAGAACCCAATCTTCAGTACCCATTTTTACTTGGGAGCGAGATTACTGGCTTGACTGCTCTCTCCCCCTTTGGATTCTCCTTTTTCTCCACCAGGTCACCTCTATCTCCTCCCTCCCCCTTCTCTTCTCTACCCAATTCTGTGAATCTTTGTGTGTTCCAAACAGTGGAGAACACTTAAGGAACTGATAACTGGCTGGATCTGTCTCTCTCCTTTTGATTCCCCTCTTTATCCTCCTGGCCACCTCTGTCTCCTTCCTCCCTCTTCTCTTCTCTGTATAACTCCATGAACATCTCTGAGCGGTGCAGACTGGAGTGCACATAAGGAAGTGAGTACTGGCTAGCTTGCTCTCTCCTCTTTTGATTCCACCTCATCTCATTCGGGTCACCTCTAACTCCCTCCTCCCTCTTCTCTTCTCCATGTAACTCTGTGAAACTCTCTGGGTATCCCTCACTGTGGAGAAACTTTTCATCTTTAACCTAGATGTTTTATCAACGGTGCTGTATAGATGGAGAAGTCTTGAGACTACTGTAAAAATAAGACAGAAAACCAGAAGGAGGAGGCTTAAGTCCAAATCCTGAGAACATCAGAGAAATCCCGACTCCAGGGAACATTAATTGACAGGAGCTCATCAAATGCCTCCATGCCTACACTGAAACCAAGCACCACCTAAGGGCCAACAAGTTCCAGAGCAAGACATACCACGCAAATTCTCCAGCAACACAGGAACACAGCCCTGAACTTCAATATACAGGCTACCCAAAGTTACTCCAAACCCATTGACATCTCATAACTCATTACTGAACACTTCATTGCACTCCAAAGAGAAGAAATCCAGCTTTACCCACCAGAGCACTGACACAAGCTTCCCTAACCAGGAAACCTTGACAAGCCACCTGTACAAACCCACACACAGTGAGGAAACGCCACAATAAAGAGAACTCCACAAACTGCCAGAATACAGAAAGGCCACCCCAAACACAGCAATATAAACAAGATGAAGAGACAGAGAAATACCCAGCAGGTAAAGGAACAGGATAAATGTCCACCAAACCAAACAAAGGAGGAATAGATAGGGAATCTACCTGATAAAGAATTCCGAATAATGATAGTGAAAATGATCCAAAATCTTGAAATTAAAATGGAATCACAGATAAATAGCCTGGAGACAAAAATTGAGAAGATGCAAGAAAGGTTTAACAAGGACCTAGAAGAAATAAAAAAGAGTCAATATATAATGAATAATGCAATAAATGAGATCAAAAACACTCTGGAGGCAACAAATAGTAGAATAAGGGAGGCAGAAGATAGGATTAGTGAAGTCAAAGATAGAATGGTAGAAATAAATGAATCAGAGAGGATAAAAGAAAAACGAATTAAAAGAAATGAGGACAATCTCAGAGACATCCAGGACAATGTTAAATGCCCCAACTTTCTAATCATAGGAGTCCCAGAAGAAAAAGACAAAAAGAAAGATCACAAGAAAATACTTGAGGCGATAATAGTTGAAAACTTTCCTAAAATGGGAAAGGAAATAATCACCCAAGTCCAAGCAACCCAGAGAGTCCCAAACAGGATAAACCCAAGGTGAAACACCCCAAGACACATATTAATCCAATTAACAAAGATCAAACACAAATAACAAATATTAAAAGCAGCAAGGGGAAAACAACAAATAACACACAAGGGGATTCCCATAGGATAACAGCTGATCTTTCAATAGAAACTCTTCAGGCCAGGAGGGAATGACAGGACATACTTAAAGTGATGAAAGGAAATTACCTACAGCCCAGATTACTGTACCCAGCAAGGATCTCATTCAAAGATGAAGGAGAAATCAAAAGCCTTACAGACAAGCAAAAGCTGAGAGAATTCAGCACCACCAAACCACCTCTCCAACAAATGCTAGAGGATTTTCTCTAGACAGGAAACACAAAAAGGGTGTATAAACTCGAACCCAAAACAATAAAGTAAATGGCAACAGGATCATACTTATCAATAATTACCTTAAACGTAAATGGGTTGAATGCCCCAACCAAAAGACAAAGACTGACTGAATGGATACAAAAACAAGACCCCATATATGTTGTCTACAAGACACTCACCTAAAAACAAAGGACACATACAGACTGAAATTGAAGGGCTGGAAAAAGTTATTCCATGCAAATAGAGACCAAAAGAAAGCAGGAGTAGCAATACTCATATCAGATAAAATAGACTTTAAAACAAAGGCTGTGAAAAAAGACAAAGAAGGACACTACATAATGATCAAAGGATCAATCCAAGAAGAAGATATAACAATTATATATGCACCCAACATAGGAGCACCACAATATGTAAGACAAATGCTAACTAATATGAAAGGGGAAATTAACAGTAACACAATAATAGTGGGAGACTTTAATACCCCACTCACACCTATGGATAGATCAACTAAACAGAAAATTAACAAGGAAACACAAACTGTAAATGATACAATAGACCAGTTAGACCTAATTGATATCTATAGGACATACCACTCCCAAACAAAGAATTTCACCTTTTTCTCAAGCGCACATGGAACCTTCTCCAGGATAGACCACATCCTGGGCCATCAATCTAGCCTTGGTAAATTCAAAAAAATAAAAATCATTCCAAGCATCTTTTCTGACCACAATGCAGTAAGATTAGATCTCAATTACAGGAGAAAAACTATTAAAAATTCCAACATATGGAGGCTGAACAACACGCTGCTGAATAACCAACAAATCACAGAAGAAATCAAAAAATAAATCAAAATATGCATAGAAATGAATGAAAATAAAAACACAACAACCAGAAACCTGTGGGACATTGTAAAAGCAGTGCTAAGGGGAAGGTTCATAGCAATACAGGCATGCCTCAAGAAACAAGAAAGAAGTCAAATAAACAACCTAACTCTACACCTAAAGCAACTAGAAAATGAAGAAATGAAGAACCTGAGGGTTAGTAGAAGGAAAGG
Source organism: Bison bison bison (assembly GCF_000754665.1). Classification (NCBI taxonomy): domain Eukaryota; kingdom Metazoa; phylum Chordata; class Mammalia; order Artiodactyla; family Bovidae; genus Bison; species Bison bison. Next base: position 1,035,577 of record NW_011494860.1, read on the forward strand.
AATCTTAAAAATTAGGGCAGAAATAAATGCAAAAGAAACAAAAGAGACCATAGTAAAAATCAACAAAGCCAAAAGCTGGTTCTTTGAAAGGACAAATAAAATTGACAAACCATTAGCCAGACTCATCAAGAAACAAAGGGAGAAAAATCAAACAATAAAATTAGAAACGAAAATGGAGAGATCACAACAGACAACACAGAAATACAAAGGATCATAAGAGATTACTATAACAACTATATGCCAATAAAATGGACAACTTGGAAGAAATGGACAAACTCTTAGAAAATTATGTCTTTCCAAAACTGAACCAGGAAGAAATAGAGAATCTTAACAGACCCATCACAAGCAAGGAAATTGAAACTGCAATCAGAAATCTTCCAGGAAACAAAAGCCCAGGTCCAGATGGCTTCACAGTTGAATTCTACCAAAAATTTAGAGAAGAGCTAACACCTATCCTACTCAAACTCTTCCAGAAAATTGCAGAAGAAGGTAAACTTCCAAACTCATTCTATGAGGCCACCATCACCCTAATACCAAAACCTGACAAAGATGCCCCCCCCCCAAAAAAAAAAGAAAACCACAGGCCAATATCACTGATGAACATAGATGCAGAAATCCTTAACAAAATTCTAGCAATCACAATCCAACAACACATTAAAAAGATCATACACCATGACCAAGTGGGCTTTATCCCAGGGATGCAAGGATTCTTCAATATCCACAAATCCATAAATGTAATACATCACATCAACACATTGAAAAATAAAAGCCATATGATTATCTCAATAGATGCAGAGAAAGCCTTTGACAAATCTCAACATCCATTTATGGTAAAAACTCTCCAGAAAGCAGGAATTGAAGGAACATACCTCAACATAATAAAAGCTATATATCACAAACACACAGCAAATATTATCCTCAATGGTGAAAAATTGAAAGCATTTCCCCTAAAGTCAGGAACAAGACAAGGGTGCCCACTTTCACCACTACTATTCAACATAGTTTTGGAAGTTTTGGCCACAGCAATCAGAGCAGAAAAAGAAATAAAAGGAATCCAAATTGGAAAAGAAGAAGTAAAACTCTCACTTATTGCAGATGACATGATCCTCTACATAGAAAACCCTAAAGACTCCACCAGAAAATTACTAGAACTAATCAATGAATATAGTAAAGTTGCAGGATATAAAATCAACACACAGAAATCCCTTGTATTCCTATACACTAATAATGAGAAAATAAAAAGAGAAATTAAGGAAACAATTGCATTCACCATTGCAACAAAAAGAATAAAATAGTTAGGAATATATCTACCTAAAGAAACTAAAGACCTATATATAGAAAACTATAAAACACTGGTGAAAGAAATCAAAGAGGACACTAATAGATGGAGAAATATACCATGTTCATGGATTGGAAGAATCAATATAGTGAAAATGAGTATCTACCCAAAGCAATTTATAAATTCAGTGCAATCCCTATCAAACTACCAACAGTATTCTTCACAGAGCTAGAACAAATACTTTCACAATTTGTATGGAAATACAAAAAACCTTGAATAGCCAAAGCAATCTTGAGAAAGAAGAATGGAACTGGAGGAATCAACCTGCCTGACTTCAGGCTCTACTACAAAGCCACAGTCATCAAGACAGTATGGTACTGGCGCAAAGACAGAAATATAG
>NW_011494860.1:1037355-1049249 GCF_000754665.1 Bison bison bison
TCTTAGAGGAGAACATAGGCAAAACACTCTCCGACATAAATCACAGCAGGATCCTCTATGACCCACCTCCCAGGATATTGGAAATAAAAACAAAAATAAACAAATGGGACCTAATTAAAATTAAAAGCTTCTGCACAACAAAGGAAACTCTAAGCAAGGTGAAAAGACAGCCTTCAGAATGGGAGAAAATAATAACAAATGAAGCAACTGACAAACAACTAATCTCAAAAATATACAAGCAACCCCTGCAGCTCAATTCCAGAAAAGTAAACGACCCAATCCAAAAATGGGCCAAAGATCTAAATAGACATTTCTCCAAAGAAGACATACAAATGGCTAACAAACACATGAAAAGATGCTCAACATCACTCATTATCAGAGAAATGCAAATCAACCAGTCAGAATGGCTGCGATCCAAAAGTCTACAAGCAATAAATGCTGGAGAGGGTGTGGAGAAAAGGGAACCCTCTTACACTGTTGGACAACAGTGTGGAGATTCCTTAAAAAACTGGAAATAGAACTGTCTTATGACCCAGCAATCCCACTGCTGGGCATACACACCAAGGAAACCAGAATTGAAGGAGACACGTGTACCCCAATGTTCATCACAGCACTGTTTATAATAACCAGGACATGGAAGCAACCTAGATGTCCATCAGCAGATGGACATATATGCAATGGAGTATTACTCAGCCATTAAAAAGAATACATTTGAATCAGTTCTAATGAGGTGGATGAAACTGGAGCCTATTATACAGAGTGAAGTAAGCCAGAAAGAAAAACACCAATACAGTATACTAATGCATATACATGGAATTTTGAAAGATGGTAATGATAACCCTGTATGCGAGACAGCAAAAGAGACACAGATGTATAGAACAGTCTTTTGGACTCTGCGGGAGAGGGAGAGGGTGGGATGATTTGGGAGAATGGCATTGAAACATGTATAATATCATATAAGAACTAATTGCCAGTCCAGGTTCGATGCAGGATACAGGATGCTTGGGGCTGGTGCACTGGGATGACCCAGAGGGATAGTATGGGGAGGGAGGTGGGAGGGGGGTTCAGGATGGGGAACACGTGTACACCCTTGACGGAGTCCTGTTTATGTATGGCAAAACCAATACAATATTGTAAAGTAATTAGCCTCCAATTAAAATAAATAAATTTAAATTAAAAAAATAAAATATACACAAATTAGACATTATAAATATGAATATGCAAGATTGTTCACTACAGCACTACAGCGTACCTAAAATTTAAAATAATTTAAATATGTATCTATGGATATAAGTGTAATTAACTATGGTATATCCATACTGCATATACCAATGTTAAAAAAGAATTAGATAAAGTTTATCTATATAAATGTAACATATATGTGGAAAATGTACACAGTGTATTATGAAATTTTTTAAAAACAAATTATAGAACATAAAATGATTCCAACTAAAGAATAATGTGCACATTAAAGCTACACATATTCTCATAAATATTTCTGGAGGAGATCATATTTTAGGACCACCGTGGGAGATGGTATTAACTGGAGAAAAGATAAAATAAATGAGAATTTTACACTCTTTTGCAATTTCAAGAAAAAAACATTTTGGAAGTATGTATCTTATAATTTTTAAAAATTCAAATGTTAAGATAATAAAATCACCTACAATACAGTCTACAGAGAGTCAGAAACAACTTAGCAACTAAACAACAAAAGAACAACTCCAATCTCTACAACAGAATATCAAATAGCTGTTAAAAATGAAGCTGTGGTTCTATACATTTGAACCTCAAAATATGGTCAAAACAAATATTTCATTTGTATAAAATTTCGTGTCTTTTAAGAAAAGAAACTCCGCTGCCTGGGATGATGTTTATTAAATGCTAGCAGAAATCATATTTGGGTAGTGGGACTTTTAGTGATTTTTTCTCTTTATTTTTTATGTTGTATAATTTTTTTCACAGTGAGTATGTACTCTTTTGTTAACCAGGAAAAACAAAAACAAAAACAAAAAAAACAACAAAAAGCTCTTTCCATTTTGATTTCTCCCAGTATGAGCCAGGAAAAAGAGAAGAGTAAGAAAATTTCAAAAAAGAAATAAAAAGGAATTTCTGCTTCATTCCAATGAATATCCCCAGAATGAGCAAGAATAAAGACTAGAACCTAAATATTTTCTTAGCTGATGTATTATGGCCCAATTTTGCCAACTTTGCTGAGAACAATAGGTCAAAGCTCCCTAAGTACAAGTTCATGACTAACATCTATTCAACAATACATTTTCAAATGTAGCCATGCACTAAGATGGTTTTATTTCTAAACTAGCTGCTTCTTTAACTTTTTCATTAATCTCTTAAGCATTTTGTTTAATCTTTACTTAACAAAAAAGCAGACAAAAAAGCAAATGTAATTTTAAAATCAATAATATTTATTTTTCTCTTAATTTAATGTTTACTAACTCAAAACAAACGATATAATTAATTTACAAATTAGGAATAAAAATAACATAAGAAATTGTTAGCCTTAATTTTTTAAAGTGTTTTTAAATGTGTATATCAAAAATACTTTATATGTATAGATATAAGGTGCATACTTTAAAGTCAGTCTATTTATTAATCTGTTATGAAGAGAGTAAATGCTGGATTTGTGTTTAATATTATTCTTCCCTGGCTCCCGGCGGCTCAGTGATAAAGTATCTGCCTGCAATGCAGGAGACGTAGAAGACATGGGTTCGATCCCTGGGTTGGAAAGATCTCCTGGAGGAGGGCATAACAACCCACACTAGTAATCTTGCCTGGAAAATCCGAGGACAGAGGATCCCGGCAGACTATAGTCTATAGGGTTGCAAAGAACTGGACATGACTGAAGCAACTGAGCGCGCACGCATGAGAGAAGGAAAAGTAGCCACACACGTTCAATTACTATACATAATATTATGATTTACTGCACATTCAAGTAAAACCTGTATCATCTGTTGCCTAAATAAAGGCTGGCCGTTTATATAGTAATAAAACCTTCAGTGGTCATTTTGACAGGAACCCATGACTTATATTAACCTTATGGCTTTTGAAAAAAAAAAAAAAAAAGACGTGAGGTAGAATGGTAGATTTTCAACTGTCCTCTATAATACTTATTCACAAAATCTTGATTAATCACTACCAAAATGACTTAAGTTATAAAGACATAGTCTGAATTTTCAATTGTTCTTTTAATTCAACTGATGAAATTGTTATAGTATAAAAGTATAAAACGTACAATGGGGCTTCCCAGGTGACTCTAGTGGTCAAGAACATGCCTGTTAATGCAAGATACTTAGACTCTGGCTCAAAGCCTGGGTCAGGAAGATTCCCTGGAGGAGGGCACAGCAACTCACGCCAGTATCTTGCCTGGAGAATTGCTATGGACTGAGGACCCTGGTGGGCTACAGTCAATAGGGTCGCAAAGAATTAGACATGACTGAACTGACTTAGCACTCAGGCACAAAATATACAACATATCGTTACCAAAGCCCAAAATTATATTCTAGTACTATTCTCTGCCCTTATAAATTGTCATCTTTAATATGACACATTTATTTTACAACTTAATTGTTTAACATAAACAAAATTTAATTTTATTTCAAATTATATTTTGGCGTATATTTTTAATATTATTTGCATTATATTGAAGTCAAAAGTGAAATGAAATAGCTTTCCTGTAGAATCATAGAGGACACAAAGAAATCAGACAGGTTGTAAAGATTTGTTCAAGTTCTCCTTAATGTATCCATAAAGGGACTGAATAAATTAATACTGATCTAGGAAAAAAAGTAAACCCAAACCTAATATGAAAACACTACTTGCGTAAGAAGCTAGCAAAATATCAAATGCTATTTTTGCCCATGTTGGAGCACATATTCTTGAAAAAACACAAAATCCCACTATAAGGCACATATTCATTTATAATTTGGAACACAAGTGATGATGTACACTACTGAGAGGTTTTCTAATTTATGTATAGAAAAATATTTCTTTTTCAAGGGACAAAATTAAGAGAATTCTACATGAGAGATGATGAAGGAGATGAATAGTGAGGGAGACTGAGTGGTTGAGAAAGACATGAACTTCTAAGTAAATTGAGGATCTCAACACACCTGAACATTTCCTTCTTTTAGAATGTCCTTTAACTTATACGATGAGACCAAATATAATGACCAAAAAATAAAAGTCAAAGAAAGAAGCCTCAAAGTCTCAATGATAGAGTTGCTTTCCACTGAATATAAAGTAAGGTAAGTGAAAATAATTTCCTAAAACTATTTGAAATGTAGCATATATGAGATGTCTTGTTCCAGCTGAGTGGCTAAAATGAAAACCATACAGAGCAGAATAACAAAACAATCAAGGAAAAAAAGGATCGATATGCTATCCCAAATTAAAAATATATGACACATTAATTGCAATTACACTAGTCATAGTCCCTTCTTTATAAGATTTCATTACCTTACTAAATTCCCCTAGTATATTGTGTAATGAGGGAAAATACAAAACACTTTTAAATTATAAAGAAGAGGTTAATTTTTGTTTCTAGAACTGTGGACAGCATACATTTGAAATATTTAGAATGATTTACAACTGCTTAATTATTCTCCTAATATCCCATGGAGTACTGGGATTGTAGGTTGAAACTGAGAAAGGGAAATTTAAGGCACTTCCTGACATAGGAACATTTCAGGTTACAAGAATAGTCTTGCAGAAAAAGTGAGTGATAGAAGCTTAGTCACCAGGGACATACAAAAGCCAACAGTACTAAAATATTAGAAGGTTTATTTTGGGAAGCAGTTTTCCCCTGTTGGGGTGGATATGTGGACTGGATTGCTTACTTGATCTTTCCTCATCTCTATTGTCTATTTTCATGCCTACATTTGAGTACATAAGGCAACATCCTTAACATTTGAGATTGCATCTGATGCTGCCCAACTGTAGCAATTACATTTTCCCATTCCTCCAAAATGAAAAAAAAAAAAAAAATTAATGCTGCACTCTTCTGTCTTGATAGCTGTCCAGTTACCATCATTTACCTGATGCTCAAAGCCCTTAAAATTACAAAATAATTTATAATTCTCTGATCAAACACAAGAAAATCTTTATATGAAACACAATTTGGTTTAGTGAATGACTGTACATTGGGAAATTTTAAGGTACTGTGTGAATTCATCAAGGCATTTATGCCTTAAATTCTGGAAAGACACAACTGGCTTGGTCATGGCTAGTGTTAGTGATTTCCTGTGGTGTGGCATTTATGATAGTAGCATAAACCCAGCATGAAGTTACATTTGCCTGGGGGCTGTTGTAACTTAAGGGCTTGCTTTTTTGGTATTTGTTCATATTCTTCAGGAAGAAAATGCATTTTTGTTGGCTTGTTTGACCAATCTTTACTTAAAAAAAAGACACACTAGAACCTATATGGATTAGAAATATGTGTTTACAAATGTGCTGGCAGGGAAGGTAGACTCCTGCTGTCTTTAGACAAAGCACTCTAATATTTTGTACAACATGCTCCAAAAGCTGAGATGATTTAGATTCTCTTTTTCCTTAAGGAGTTCATTTCAGTTCAGTCTATCAGTCATGTCCGACTCTTTGCTACCCCATGGGCTACAGCACGCCAGGCTTCCCTGTCCATTACCAATTCCCAGAGCCTGCTCAAACTCATGACCATCGAGTCAGTGATGCCATCCAACCATCTCATCCTCTGTCGTCCCCTTCTCCCCCCGCCTTCAACCTTTCCCAGCATCAGGGTCTTTTCAAATGAGTCAGTTCTTCACATCAGGTGGCCAAAGTATTGGAGTTTCAGCTTCAGCATCAGTACTTCCAATGAATATTCAGGACTGATTTCCTTTAGGATGAATTGGTTGGATCTCCTTGCAGTCTAAGGGACTCTGAAGAGTCTTCTCCAACACCACAGTTCAAAAGTATCAATTCTTTGGTATTTAACTTTCTTTATAGTCCAACTGTCACATTCATACATGGCTACTGGAAAAACTATGGCTTTGACTAGGAGGACCTTTGTTGGCAAAGTAATATCTCTGTTTTTTAATATGCTGTCTAGGTTGGTGATAACTTTTCTTCCAAGGAGCAAGCATCTTTTAATTTCATGGATGAGGTCACCACCTGCAGTGATTTTGGAGCACCCCCAAAATAAAATCTGTCACTGTTTCCATTGTTTCCCTATCTATTTGCCACGAAGTGATGGGACCGGATGCCATGATCTTCATTTTCTGAATGTTGAGCTTTAAGCCAACTTTTTCACTCTCCTTTTTCACTTTCATCAAGAGGCTCTTTAGTTGTTCTTCACTTTCTGCCATAAGGGTGGTGTCATCTGCATATCTGAAATTATTGATATTTCTCCCAGCAATCTTGATTCCAGCTTGTGCTTCATCCAGTCCAGCATTTCTCATGATGTATTCTGCATATAAGTTAAATAAGCAGGGTGACAATATACAGGCTTTGCCATACTCCTTTCCCAATTTGGAACCAGTCTGTTGTCCTATGTCCAGTTCTAACTGTTGCTTCTTGACCTGCATACAGGTTTCTCAAGAGGCAAGTATGGTGGTCTGGTATTCCCATCTCTCTCTTTCTTAAGTCAAGAAGTCACGACAAAAATCTTGCTTTAAGATTTAAGAAAAATTGATAATGATCTGCTTATTGCTACAGGATAAGAACTTTTCAATATTCATTTCATTGAGCACCATATTTTCTCATTAAGCAGAGAAAATACTTCTCAATTTTAGTTTTATCTGAATTATATATATATATATATATATATATGCATTTTATTCAACAGGAAGAAGTCATAGCTCTTGCTCTTTTTTCTTCATATAAAAATTTTGAATTTTAGAGAGAAAACTTTACCATTTATACTGCCATCTCTGTCAAAGATATCACTTGTCTACTAAAAGAACACATACAAGATGGAGGAATCTCCTCTGTAAGACCAAATGATAACTTAAGTACTATTGTCTCTGCCTTTGACAATCTGTATGTGTGGAACAGATGAGGGCTTTAGGAACTGCTCACTCTACTTTTGTTCAGTTACAGCTGATTTTAGGGTTGTCTAAATCCTGAGAGATTTGCTTTTCTCATATATCACAAAGTACTGTCAATTCATATAAATATACATCTTTGTTGGGTTACCTGGTGGCTCAGATGGTAAGAGCATCTGCCTACAATGCAGGAGACCTGGGTTCAATCCCTGGGTGGAAATATCCCTGGAGAAGGAAATGGCAACCCACTCCACTACTCTTGCCTGGAGTATCCCATGGATGGAGGAGCCTGATAGGCTACAGTCCATGGGGTTGCAAAGAGTCGGACATGACTGAGCAACTTCACTTCACTTTGTAGGACAATAATATTGCTACATTGATGTCTAGAATAAACATTCCGCTAGCTCAAGGTTTAGTATTCAGGAGTCTAAAGTAGAAAAGCAAAGCTTTCTTTCTTCCCCCCTCTGAAACTGATTTCATAAAATTTGTTTAGACATTTCTGGCTTCCAAATACCAAGCATAGTAAGCAAGACATTTGATGATATATCACATGTCATTCTTTATTTACATGTATTATCTAATCTCAAGTTGGATAAGAATACATCAATTTTTGTGGATCTTTTCATTGGCAAAGTTAAATGAACTAAACAGAACTGTGAAGCTTTAAATAAGCCATGTGACATTCTTACAATCTCTGTATTTAAAAGATTATGCATTGTAAATCTTTTGATAGGGGCCAAAATTAAATAACCATGAATTATTCAGTGACAAGCTGAAGGATTCAAGTGTAGATTGGTTCAGGATACTCTTTGTTAAAGCTAAACAAATAAGAAGGTTTTGGCACTGTGCCTCCTCTCTGTTTGGTGGTTGTGACTTTTCAAGCACTCTGAACCAGGTCCTTCCCCTTTGTGGACATCAGACATGAGTTGTGAAGTAGCTCAGTGAGAAAAGTGACACACTTTTGCAAACTTTGGGCCTTTGGACCTGACCCAGGGAAATCCCTGGGAAATAACAAAGCAGTATTGTTTATATCTGGGAAAGAGACTTATTCAGATTCAAAGCATTTAATCCATTTTGCAAAGCATAATTAAATAAAATAAACAAAAAATTGTTGAACAGAATAATAAATAAACAAAAAACAGATTCACTACTAACAGATTAGTGTGCTTGTAACCTACCTTAGGGTAAACTTGCTATTATCAGTTATTTATGACATAAGACACAGACATGGAGTTAGATGGACTTGGGTTGAACCTATTTGGCAGCTTTCTTGTTGTGTGGGCCTGGGCAATTTTTTAACTTCTCTAAATCTGAAAGCATTCAATGCTATTCTTATTAATGGGGAAAAAAAAAAAAAAGGATGCTGTTAATAATTATACAAATTGATGTTTCCATGTTACTCATAGACACCATATCAGAGAAGTCCCCTATACTTTCCCTTTTTGTGACTCTGAATGTCCTTGTCCCCCTTCCAAGAACTATAATACTTAAAGCAGTGTTCCTGCTCCTTTTCCTTCTTTCTCATACTCTCTATTTGAGTTTCTCCTTTCTTTTCTGACTTTCACTAATAAAGTCCCTTCAACAGTACTTCCTACAGCAGATTTCTCAAATAAATATCTATATTTAAGTTTTTTCCTGTAATACCCCTGAGACTGTGGTATTTCTATCTTATTCATACATTTACTGATAAATTCAGTTAATATTTTGTTGAAGGCTTACTTGATAAACCTTGTGTAAAATTGTGTACAAAATACTATAAAAGCTATAAATGGGCATAAGCCATGATTTCTACTTTGAAGAATGTATAATAAACTAAGAGTAAAAAATATATTTTTAACTATATAAATTATAGTTATAGAAATATAACTGGAAAATAAAATTCAATAAAATTTATTTAAGTGTTTGATATAACAGTAAAAACAATAACAGCTAGCTAATATATAGTGCTTGTTAACTACCTGCCTATCCTTTTCTACATGCTTAGCATGTATTAACTCATTTAATTCTACCTATAGATTGATGAAATTTATACCATTATAATTTTTATTTTGCCTGAGATAAAGAAACAGGCATAGAGAGGTTAAACAATTTTCTCAAATTTAGAACAACTATTAAGTGTCAGAGCAATCCCTTAGGAAGAAGTCCTGGGTGTCTTGGTTTGAGCCAGGGTCTTGGATCTCCCGTTATCCATACACTGGATCCCTGTGCAGTGCGGCCACCCAAAGAAAACCACTCCAGTGTGGAATTGACTTGATATCTATATCCTGAGGCTCTTTATTTAGCTTCAATAAGAGAAAAGAACTTTAATTTCAACTGAATTTTTCAGTTAACATCTCCTGGAGAGAGCAACTTCTGAAAAATTACTGAAAGACCAGATGGAATTTTTTTAGTTAGTATTCAATTTTCCTGATAATAACAGTAACATAAGCCACTGCAGAAATTTTAAAATATATGTAAAAGCACATGGAATAAAATATAAATCACTCATAATATCTACACTCAAAGTTAATAACCATTAATATTTTGGTATATATCTTCTGGTTGGGAGTGTGGATAATTTCTCTTTTTCTTCATGCTATGTTGTATTTTTCAAACATTTGCCATTCAGTGAATTGTGTTTATTATAAGAAAAAGACAATGTAGTACAATATGACAAAAATATATTTTTACCTTTTAATTCCATTTTTAAAAAGATTTCCAAAAGGAGAAATCAGGAATAAATACCATAGGTGTGTGTGTGTGTGTGTGTGTATAAAATCTGTCTCTTTGCAAGTATGGATTCATTTTTTTTAACTAAAATGGGATTATAGTATCATGTTATAAATTTAATGGAATAATAAATATCTTCTCATGTGACTACACATTTTCTATGACCCAACATTAATATATTTATTATAAATATTTTTAGCCAAGAGCATACTTTAGGCATCTAAACAGACTGGCAGAGAAGCTGTCTACAAAGGCTGCACTCCCCTCCTCTGATGTTGAGTAGTTGCCAGGAAGTGGTTGCATTTCCCAGCATTCCTCTGCATCTTGGTGAGGGCATGTGATTCTTTTGTGTTAAAGCAGAATTGGACAGAAATGACATAAAAATTTACAGAGCTACCCTTTAATGAACTCCTTCCCTTTCCCTTCTTTCTACTCTGTCTTTCTTCATTTTCTGCCTATGGAGAACAAAGGATTCCAAGACATAAAGTATGACAGTGACACATGATGGAAAGAGCAGGGTCTGTTTCACCACATGGAAGCATGCCCAGCAGACATCCTCAGTGAACCTGGACAAGAAATAACTTGTTATAATTCACTACAATTTGGGAGTTCATATGTTAGGCAGCTACTTGTACATTAACTACTACAGATAGTTTCCAAATTTTTGTTCTCTTAAATAAAATTTTTGAAAATACTTCATTGATTTTTTCTCTCCTTTCAAGCTACAAAAGCAATACATCATTTTTGAAAAATGTCTGGCAACAGATACGTGCTAAGAAACATGCAGACAATTCCCCTGTTCCTCCCTTTTCTCCTACCAAATTATCCTCCTTATAGTTTCCAAGTGTTCTATGATCAGTATTTGATGTATACCATTCTACACTTTGTTTAATGCTCATTTAGAATGCATATAAGCATAGTTACGTGCTTCCCTGGTGCGTAAGTGGTAAAGAATCCACTTGGCAAGCTGAAGACATGGGTTCAATCCCTGGGTCAGGAATATCCCCTGGAAAAGTAAATGGCAACCCAGTCCAGTATTCTTGCTAGGAAGTCCTATGGATAGAAAAGCCTGGTGGGCTACAGCCCATGGGGTCTCAAAGGAGTCAGACATAACTTAGTGACTAAACAAAAACAACAAAGCACAGTTACATTTATTCATATTTTCTGCAGCGAAAACAAAATAGGCTGCAGAGTATTAGGTATGGATTCATTATTTGCAAAAAGAAAAAAAAATTCTAGCATTTTAAATGAACATGTTAATAAATATTTTTACATATCTCTAAATAGTATCATATTCTGATAAAAGATCAGAAGTTGAATCAATGTGTTAACAGATAGTCACAATTTCAATCTGTGTGGCAATATTGCCAAACAGAAAGACCAGACTAATTTTGCATTTCTTCAGGAATGTTAGAATTGCATTTGTTTTTTGTAGTGTACTATATGGTCAGGGGCAGAAGCCGGGAGGAGCCCATGCCCGAAGGGCGGTGGCCAAGAGGAGTTACCCCACGTCCGAGGTCAGGGGCAGCAGCCGAAAGTACCAGACTGCAATGGCACAGGAACGGCTGAGAGGAGCTACCCAGCATCCGAGGTCAGGGGGGGCGGCTGAGAGGAGATACCCAGCATCCGAGGTCAGGGGCGGTGGCCGGGAGGAGCTACACCACTCCCCTAAGCCAGAGGCCAGGGGCGGCGGCTGGGAGGACCAACCCCACGTTCAAGGAGCCATGGCTGTGCGGGCACAGGAGGGCCTACAGGAGCTATCCCACGTTGAAGATCAGAAAGGGTGGCGGTGAGGAGATACCCCTCGTCCAAGGCAAGGAGCAATGGCTGCGCTTTGCTGGAGCAGCTGTGAAGAGATACGCCACGCCCAAGGTAAGAGAAACCCAAGTAAGATGGTAGGTGTTGCAAGAGGGCATCAGAGGGCAAACACACTGAAACCATACTCACAGAAAACTAGTCAATCTAATCACACTAGGACAACAGCCTTGTCTAACTCAATGAAACTAAGCCATGCCCGTGGAGCAACCCAAGATGGGCTGGTCATGATGGAGAAATCTGACAGAATGTGGTCCACTGGAGAAGGGAATGGCAAACCACTTCAGTATCCTTGCCTTGAGAACCCCATGAACACTATGAAAAGGCAAAATGATAGGATACTGAAAGAGAAAC
>NW_011494860.1:1049425-1050963 GCF_000754665.1 Bison bison bison
AAAAAAAAAAAAAAAAAAACCCAATTGTGGATGCGACTGGTGATAGAAACAAGGTCTGATGCTGTAAAGAGCAATATTGCATAGGAACCTGGAATGTCAGGCCCATGAATAAAGGCAAGTTGGAAGTGGTCAAACAAGAAAGAACAAGAGTGAGTGCTGACATTCTAGGAATCAGCGAACTGAAATGGACTGGAATGGGTGAATTTAACTACTACTGTGGGCAGGAATCCCTCAGAAGAAATGGAGTAGCCATTATGGTCAACAAAAGAGTCCAAAATGCAGTACTTGGATGTAGTCTCAAAAATGACAGAATGATCTCTATTCGTTTCCAAGGCAAATCATTCAATATCACAGTAATCCAAGTCTATGCCCCAACAAGTAACGCTGAAGAAGCTGATGTTGAACGGTTCTATGCAGACCTACAAGACCTTTTAGAACTAATACCCAAAAAAGATGTCCTTTTCATTATAGGGGACTGGAATGCAAAAGTAGGAAGTCAAGAAACACCTGGAATAACAGGCAAATTTGGCCTTGGAATACGGAATGAAGCAGGGCAAAGACTAATAGAGTTTTGCCAAGAAAATGCACTGGTCATAACAAACACCCTCTTCCAACAACACGAGAAAAGACTATATACCTGGACATCACCAGATGGTCAACACCGAAATCAGATTGATTATATTCTTTGCAGCCAAAGACGGAGAAGCTCTACACAGTCAGCAAAAACAAGACCAGGAGCTGACTGTGGCTCAGACCATGAACTCCTTATTGCCAAATTCAGACTGAAATTGAAGAAAGTAGGGAAAACCACTAGACCATGCAGGTATGACCTAAATAAAATCCCTTATGATTATACATTGGAAGCGAGAAATAGATTTAAGGGCCTAGATCTGATAGATAGAGTGCCTGATGAACTATGGAATGAGGTTCATGACATTGTACAGGAGACAGGAATCAAGACCATCCCCATGGAAAAGAAATGCAAAAAAGGAAAATGGCTGTCTGGGGAGGCCTTACAAATAGCTGTGAAAAGAAGAGAAGCAAAAAGCAAAGGAGAAAAGGAAAGATATAAACATCTGAATGCAGAGTTCCAAAGAATAGCAAGAAGAGATAAGAAAGCCTTCTTCAGCGATCAATGCAAAGAAATAGAGGAAAACAACAGAATGGGAAAGACTAGAGATCTCCTCAAGAAAATCAGAGATATCAAAGGAACATTTCATGCAAAGATGGGCCCGATAAAGGACAGAAATGGTATGGACCAAACAGAAGCAGAAAACATTAAGAAGAGATGGCAAGAATACACAGAAGAACTATACAAAAAAGATCTTCACGACCCAGATAATCAAGATGGTGTGATCACTGACCTAGAGCCAGACATCCTGGAATGTGAAGTCAAGTGGGCCTTAGAAAGCATCACTACGAACAAAGCTAGTGGAGGTGATAGAATTCCAGTTGAGCTATTCCAAATCCTGAAAGATGATGCTGTGAAAGTGCTGCACTCAATATGCCAGCAAATTTGGAAAATCCAGCAGTGGCCA
>NW_011494860.1:1051063-1061821 GCF_000754665.1 Bison bison bison
ATTCCAATCCCAAAGAAAGGCAATGCCAAAGAATGCTCAAACTACCACACAATTGTACTCACCTCACATGCTAGTAAAGTAATGTTCAAAATTCTCCAAGCCAGGCTTCAGCAATATGTGAACCGTGAACTTCCTGATGTTCAAACTAGTTTTAGAAAAGGCAGAGGAACCAGAGATAAAAAAAAGCAAGAGAGTTCCAGAAAAACATCTATTTCTGCTTTATTGACTATGCCAAAGCCTTCGACTGTGTGGATCACAATGAACTGTGGAAAATTCTTCAAGAGATGGGAATACCAGACCACCTGATCTCCCTCTTGAGAAATCTGTATGCAGGTCAGGAAGCAACAGTTAGAACTGGACATGGAACAACAGACTGGTTCCAAATAGGAAAAGGAGTATGTCAAGGCTGTATATTGTCACCCTGTTTATTTAACTTATATGCAGAGTACATCATGAGAAACGCCAGACTGGAAGAAACACAAGCTGGAATCAAGATTGCCGGGAGAAATATCAATAACCTCAGACATGCAGATGACACCACCCTTATGGCAGAAAATGAAGAGGAACTACAAAGCCTCTTGATGAAAGTGAAAGTGGAGAGTGAAAAAGTTGGCTTAAAGCTCAACATTCAGAAAACAAAGATCATGGCATCCGGTCCTATCACTTCATGGGAAATAGATGCAGAAACAGTGGAAACAGTGTCAGACTTTATTTTTCTGAGCTCCAAAATCACTGCAGATGGTGACTGCAGCCATGAAATTAAAAGACGCTTACTCCTTGGAAGGAAGGTTATGACCAACCTAGATAACATGTTAAAAAGCAGAGACATTACTTTGCCAATAAAGGTTCGTCTAGTCAATCCTATGGTTTTTCCTGTGGTCATGTATGGATGTGAGAGTTGGACTGTGAAGAAGGCTGAGCACCGAAGAATTGATGCTTTTGAACTGGTGTTGGAAAAGACTCTTGGGAGTCCCTTGGACTGCAAGGAGATCCAACCAGTCCATTCTGAAGGAGATCAGCCCTGGGATTTCTTTGGAAGGAATGATGCTAAAGCTGAAAGTCCAGTACTTTGGCCACCTCATGCGAAGAGTTGACTCATTGGAAAAGACTCTGATGCTGGGAGGGATTGGGGGCAAGAGGAGAAGGGAACGACAGAGGATGAGATGGCTGGATGGCATCACTGACTCGATGGACGTGAGTCTCAGTGAACTCAGGGTGTTGGTGATGGACAGGGAGGCCTGGCGTGCTACGATTCATGGGGTCGCAAAGAGTCGGACACGACTGAGTGACTGATCTGATCTTATCTGATATTTAATATCACCATGGAATGGTTACTTTCCTTGTATCAGTTCTTTCATTCAGCTAATTTCCTTCTCATTTATCCTTTCATTGTGTTATCTTATAATTTTCTTTCTTTCTTTTTTTTTTTTTTTTTGCAGAGAGGTTTTGTTTTTGCTATTTTATTGAGAACATAGTCTCAGTTTCTATTATAAAACAACAATTTTCAATTATACTAGCCATAAATATTTTTGGTTTTATTTACTTCTTGGTTAGCCAATTGATTTACTTTGTTTCTCTCATTATTTATCCTCAATTCTTGCCTGCTATTTTCATACAAATAGTAAAAGTTGATTGTTTTTGAGACTCCTGTGAACTCCCTGGGTGATATGTAAGGCTCTTTCAGAATACAACTCTATGAAACTGTTAGTTGCTCAGTCATGTCCAACTCTTTGCAACCCCATGGATTGTAGTCTACCAGGCTCCTCTTTCCATGGAGTTATTCAGGCAAGAATACTGGAGTGGGTTGCCATTCCCTTCTGCAGGGGATCTTCCTGAGCCAGGGATAGAATCCCAGTCTCTTGCATTGCAGACAGATTCTTTACTGTCTGAGCCACCAGGGAAGCCCCTCAAATTCTGTAGTGTGGATAAATTCACATGATCAGATTATGTTGCCTGAGAAGTGTGAGAAGTGGATGTGGACATGTGCAGAGTGGGTCCCTAGTGTCAGAGCTTCTCTATTTTTGAAGAAATCAAGACCATAAACAAAATCTTCCATGAAGTATGAAACTATGCATGTATGGCTGCAAGTCTAGGTTATCAAGGGGAATACTAAGATACATGCTGAATTTGAAGCCAAAGGTAGAGAGCCCTGAAGATGATGAAAATTATAACATTTGTATTCTGCTTTTCAGTTTTCAATGTTCTATGATGTACACTATTTATTTAAGGTTATAAAAATTCTGATAAATAGATAGTATATTTGTTTTTCAAATGAGCCTTAGAAAGTTTATGTTCTGTGTACAGGTAATTCAGCTAGTGAGTAGAAAAGCCAGGATTTAATCCTGATCTTTTTGAGTCCAAAGCCCAAGTTCATTTCCCTGTGCTATGCCATGTCAAAGAAGATGAAAATCAAGGTTCACTTTGAACAATGCATAATCCACTGGTAATGTGCACAATGGACACCAGAAAGAATATCAAAGAAGGTTCTTCCTTCGTTTATCTAATCGAACTATTGCAAATACACTGAAAGATGAACTCCCCAGGTCGGTAGGTGCCCAATATGCTACTGGAGATCGGTGGAGAAATAACTCCAGAAAGACAGAAGAGATGGAGCCAAAGCAAAAACAACACGCACTTGTGGATGTGGCTGGTAATGGAAGCAAGTTCCAATGCTGTAAAGAGCAATATTGTATAGGAACCTGGTATGTTAGGTTCATGAATCAAGGCAAATTGAAAGTGATCAAACAGGAGATGGCAAGGGTGAACATCGACATTTTAGGAAGCAGCAAAAAAAAAATGGACTGGAATGGGTGAATATAGGTCAGATGACCATTATATCTACTACTGTGGGCAAGAACCCCTTAGAAGAAATGGAGTAGCCATAATAGTCAACAAAAGAGTCTGAAATGAGGTACTTGGATGATGCAGTCTCAGAAACGACAGAATGATCTCTGTTCATTTCCAAGGCAAACCATCCAATATCACAGTATCCAAGTCTATGACCCAACCAGTAATGCTGAAGAAGCTGAATTTGAACGGTTCTGTGAAAACCTACAAGAAATTCTAGAATTAACACCCCCAAAAGATGTGCTTTTCATTATTGGGGACCGGAATGCAAAAGTAGGAAGTTAAGAAACACCTGGAGTAACAAGCACATTTGGCCCTGGAGTACAGACTGAAGCAGGGCAAAGGCTAATAGAGTTCTCCCAGGGGAATGCACTGGTCATAGCAAACACCCTCATCCAACAACACAAGAGAAAACTCTATACATGGACATCACCAGATGGTCAACACCAAAATCAGATTGATTATATTCTTTGTAGCCAAAGATGGAGAAACTCTACACAGTCAGCAAAAACAAGACCAGGAGTTAACTGTGACTCAGATCATGAACTCCTTATTGCCAATTTCAGACTTAAATTGAAGAAAGTAGGGAAAACCACCAGACCATTCAGGTATGACTTAAATCAAATCCCTAACGATTATACAGTAAAGTGAGAAATAGATTTAAGGGACTAGATCTGAAAGACAGAGTGCCTGATGAACTATGGATGGAAGTTCATGACATTGTACATGAGACAGGGAACAAGACCATCCCCAAGAAAAAGAAATTCAGAAAAGCAAAATGGTTGTCTGAGGAGGCCTTACAAATAGCTGAGAAAAGAAGAGAAGCAAAAAGCAAAGGAGAAAAGGAAAGCTATACCCATTTGAATGCAGAGGTCCAAGAATAGCAAGGAGAGATAAGAAAGTCTTCCTCAGTGATCAGTGCAAAGAAATAGAAGAAAACAATAGAAAGGGAAAGACTAGAGATCGCTTCAAGAAATGAAGAGATACCAAGGAAACATTCATGCAAAGATGGGCTCAATAAAGGACAGATATGTTATGGACTTAACAGAAGGATAAAATATTAAGAAGAGGTGGCAAGAACACACAGAAGAACTATGCAAAAAAGATCTTCACCACCCAGATAATCACGATGGTGTGATCACTCACCTAGAGCCAGACATCCTGGAATGCAAAGTCAAATGGGCCTTAGGAAGCATCACTACGAACAAAGCTAGTGGAGGTGATGGAATTTCTGTTGAGCTATTTCAAGTCCTAAAAGATGATGCTATGAAAGTGCTGCACTCAATATGCCAGCAAATTTGGAAAACTCAGCAGTGGCCACAGGACTGGAAAAGGTCAGTTTTCATTCCAATCCCAAAGAAAGGCAGTGCCAAAGAATGCTCAAACTACCACACAATTGTACTCACCTCACATGCTAGTAAAGTAATGCTCAAAATTCTCCAAGCCAGACTTCAATAATACATGAACCATGAACTTCCAGATGTTCAAGCTGGTTTTAGAAAAGGCAGAGGAACCAGATATCAAATTGCCAACATCTGCTGGGTCGTCATAAAAGCAAAAGAGTTCCAGAAAACATCTATTTCTGCTTTATTGACAATACCAAAGCCTTTGACTTTGTATATCACAGTAAACTGTGGAAAATTTTGAATGAGATGGGAATGCCAGACCAGCTGACCTGCCTCATGAGAGACCTATATGCAGGTCAGGAAGCAACAGTTCCAACTGGACATGGAACAGCAACCGACTGGTTCCAAATAGGAAAAGGAGTACGTCAAGGCTGTATATTATCACCCTGCTTATTTAACTTATATGCAGAGTACATCATGCAAAATACCGGGCTGGATTAAGCATGAGCTGGAATCAAGATTGCTGGGAGAAATATTAATAACCTCAGATATGCAGATGACACCATTCTTATTGCAGAAAGTGAAGAACTAAAAAGCCTCTTGATGAAAGTAAAAGGAGAAAGTGAAAAAGTTGGCTTAAAGCTCAACATTCAGAAAACTAAGATCATGGCATCCAGTCCCATCACTTCATGGCAAATAGATGTAGAAGCAGTGGAAACAGTGGCAGACTATTTTTGGGGGGCTCCAAAATTACTGCAGATGGTGAGTGAAGCCATGAAATTAAAAGACACTCCTTTGAAGGAAAGTTATGACCAACCTAGACAGCATATTAAAAAGCAGAGACATTACTTTTCCATCAAAGGTCTGTCTATTCAAGGCTATGGTTTTTCCAGTAGTCATGTGTGGGTGTGACAGTTGGGACTATAAAGAAAGCTTAGCAGTGAAGAATTTATGCTTTTAAACTGTGGTATTGGAGTAGACTCTTGGGAGTCACTTGGACTGCAAGGAGATCCAACCAGTCCATCCCAAAGGAAATCAGTCCTGAATATTCATTGGAAAGACTGATGTTGAAGCTGAAACTCTAATACTTTGGCCACCTGATGCTAAGAGAAGACTCATTTGAAAAGACCGTGATGCTGGGAAAGATTAAATGTGAGAGGAGAAGGGGACGACAGAGGATGAGATGCTTGGATGGCAACACTGACTCAATGGACATGAGTTTGAGTAACTCCAGGAGTTGGTGCTGGACAGGGAGGCCTGGCGTGCTGCAGTCCATGGGGTCGCAAAGAGTTGGACATGACTGAGCGACTGAACTGAACTGAACTGAACCATAATATACCAAATGTTTAAGAGTATGGGCTCTGCAACCGAAATGTTTAGGTTCATGTGCTCACCCATCGCCTCCAAGCTAATTCAGGAAAGTAACTTAATATTTTTGTGCTTCAGTTTCCTCATATTCAGATTGTTTACACTTGCAAGGATTTTTAAATTTTATAGTACATGTATGTAAAGTGCTTAGGATGATACCTAACACACTGAAAATTCTCAGTAAGCTATAGTTATCATTGGATTACAGTCAGCTATAAGGAAGCCTTTTGTGGGACAATTTGTACACATCAGTTCTAACTTCATAAGGAGTTATTTTCTCTACTTAAAGAGAATGAAAATATCTGAGTGGAAAATTCTAACATCCTCCCGTTGAATGCAACATTTTTAAACATTATCTTAATTTTAAAAATTAGATACGTTATAGTATCAATTATGAAAAGACACCAAAGGGATAGAGAGGTGTTTTTTTTTGCTCCTGCTACCTACCTACCCATTATGTCTAGTTCTGCTGTTCTATGTGTAGAATATAAAATGTGGTCAGTCACTATTATTGATGACAGTGATTATGACAACAATCTTGGCAACATAGTATATTAAGCAGAGGAACAAAAATTTTTGTTTTCTTCAAAAGAAAATACCCTACAGGCTTCTAGTTGGGAAATTTTGCGTGACCTTAATCTTCCAGAGGTTGCAAAAAGTTGATCATGATTAAAGCAAGTTAGCACTCACACACGCTACCGTGAAATTGTCTACATAAAATCATTCTTTATGACTTTCTTTATTGCCATTCTATGCTCTTCAGAACATACATTTTTTTTGGACTAGAGGAGTAACTCTGATAAGCTGAATCAGAATTTTGACCATGCCATGAAAATACATTGGGACATTGTATCTCATTTATCTAATTTCATTGTTTATGTTGAAAGTAAGAGTGAGTCTGAAACAAATGGTTAAGGAAGACATCACTTATTGCCCAAGGTGACTAAACCTCCAAGCAGAGTAAAACTTTCGATATATACCTCATGACTTTCTAGACCTTCTAAAGCCTTATGTGTCAAGGCAGGCTTACAAAAAGTGTTTTAGATTTTTCTAGAGCAGCAAGCTTCTTTTGTTTCAATTTGTATTGGAGTGTAGTATCAAACTTCTTAATGATGCTTGTGTCTAGTGTGCCTCAGCATTTAGCATGAGGGCTTGATCACAAGGAGTGCTCAATAAATATATATATATATAGACTAATGACAGCAATATCAGTCATTGATCAACATGAGTCAGTGAGGTTGACCCATTTTCTAGTTTTAAGAACGTGTGTGTCACCAAAATAATTAAAATTTTTAGACTTATGTCTATCTTTCTTTGTCTGTTGAAATCTGTATCTTTCTGTGTTTGTACTACGACAGTTTTCACATACCTTAGTTGGTGTCAAAACCACTGCAATCAGATTTCTTACTCACAATATGAGAGAACAGGAAGAATGAATGAAATTTTAGGTTATGAAACAATGAGAATGTCTTCAGCAACGTTTTATCTTGTGCTTACATGATCTCACTTATTTTTGAATAAAATTTTAATTTTAAAATAGCTTTAGATCTACACAAATACTGTGACTACAGAGAAAGTGCACACATCTCACATCTGGTTTTACCTACTGTCAAAATCTTACATTTTGTTACAACTAATGAATTAGTATTGATTCATAATTATCAAACAAAGTCTGTATTTTATTTATTTTTTCAGGCTTTTCCTAATGTATTTTTCCTCTTCTAAGATTCTATCTAGAGTATCATGTTATATTTAACATTATTTTCTTATAGGTAAAGGATGACATTAATAAAAAATCTTTTTCTTTTTTATTTCTGCATTGAAAGACTTGTAACAGGTATTCTGAAATCACATAATAGTAAAGCTGTATAACAAAACCAAAATATAAGTTTTTTATTTATTTTCTTCTCGTGCTCTCTTACTCTTTAGTTCCAAAGGAGGTACTAATAATGCCAAACTAAGTCCCACCAACAAGAAAATGATACAAAATGATCTCCTGAGGTTTCCTTCACCTCTAAGCTGATTTTTCCTCAGTTTAATTAATAAATAATTGACATTCATCACTGTGTACAATTTAGGTGTACATCCTGATGGTTTGATTTACAGATATGTAAAATGATTACCACAGTATGTTCAAATAACAACCATCTTATCATATGGATAAAACTAAAAAAAAGAAAGAAAAAAAGAAAGAAAGAAAAACGACAAAAAAATCTGCTTCAGATGAGGACTCTTATGACTTATTTTCTTAACAGCTTTCCTGTATATTGTACTACAGCATTAGCTATAGTATCATGTATAATATATCCCTAATACTTATAACTGGAACTTTGTACCTTTTGTGTATCTTCCTCCAAGCAATATACCACTGTGTATGTGTGTGTGCCACAAGTTCTTTGTTCATTTATCCATCGGCGACACTTATGTCTTCCTCCTTGACTCTTGTAAATAATGTGGCTATGAACAGGGAAGTATGGCTATCTTTTTGAGTTAGTGTTTTTGTTTCCTTTGCATATATTCCCAAAAATATAATTGCTGGATCATATGCTAGTTCTATTTTTAATTTGTTAAGGATTCTCCATGCAGTTTTCCACAGTGTCTGTACCAATCTACAATGCTACCAACAGTGTACAAGTGTTCCTTTTCTTCCATATTCATGTTGGCATTTGCTATCTTTTGTCTTTTTCTTTAAATGTATTCATTTTAATTGGAGGCTAATTACTTTACAATATTGTATTGGTTTTGCCATACATCAACAGGAATTCGCCACGGGTGTACACGTGTTCCCCATCCTAAACCCCCCTCCCACCTCCCTCCCCGTACCATCCCTCTGGATCATCCCAGTGCACCAGCCCCAAGCATCCTGTATCCTACATTGAACCTGGACTGGCGATTCGTTCTTATATGATATTATACACCTTCAAATGCCATTCTCCCAAATCATCCCACCCTCTCCCTCTCTCACAGAGTCCAAAATACTGTTCTATACATCTGTGTCTCTTTTGCTGTTTCGTATACAGGGTTATCGTTACCATCTTTCTAAATTCCATGTATATGCGTTAGTATACTGTACTGGTGTTTTTCTTTCTGGCTTACTTCACTCTGTATAATAGGCTCCAGTTTCATCGACCTCATTAGAACTGATTCAAATGTATTCTTTTTAATGGCTGAGTAATACTCCATTGCGTATATGTCCATCTACTGATGGACATCTAAGTTGCTTCCATGTCCTGGCTATTATAAACAGTGCTGCGATGAACATTGGGGTACACGTGTCTCCTTCAATTCTGGTTTCCTCGGTGTGTATGCCCAGCAGTGGGATTGCTGTGTCATAAGACAGTTTTATTTCCAGTTTTTTAAGGAATCTCCACACTGTTCTCCATAGTGGCCAAACTAGTTTGCATTCCCACCAACAGTGTAAGAGGGTTCCCTTTTCTCCACACCCTCTCCAGTGTTTATTGCTTTTAGACTTTTGGATGGCAGCTATTCTGACTGGCTGATTTGCATTTCTCTGATAATGAGTGATGTTGAGCATCTTTTCACGTGTTTGTCAGCCATCTGTATGTCTTCTTTGGAGAAATGTCTGTTTAGTTCTTTGGCCCATTTTTGGATTGGGTTGTTTACTTTTCTGGAATTGAGCTGCAGGAGTTGCTTGTATATTTTTGAGATTAGTTGTTTGTCAGTTGCTTCATTTGCTATTATTTTGTCCCATTCTGAAGGCTGTCTTTTCACCTTGCTTATAGTTTCCTTTGTTGTGCAGAAGCTTTTAATTTTAATTAGGTCCCATTTGTTTATTTTTGTTTTAATTTCCAATATCCTGGGAGGTAGGTCATAGAGGGTCCTGCTGTGATTTATGTTGGAGAGTGTTTTGCCTATGTTCTCCTCTAAGAGTTTTATAGTTTCTGGTCTTACATTTAGATCTTTAATCCATTTTGAGTTTATTTTTGTGTATGGTGTTAGAAAGTGTTCTAGTTCCTTCTTTTACAAGTGGTTGACCAGTTTCCCCAGCACCACTTGTTAAAGAGATTGTCTTTTCTCCATTGTATATTCTTGCCTCCTTTGTCAAAGATAAGGTGTCCATAGGTGTGTGGATTTATCTCTGGGCTTTCTATTTTGCTCCATTTATCTATATTTCTGTCTTTGTGCCAGTACCATACTGTCTTGATGACTGTGGCTTTGTAGTAGAGTCTGAAGTCAGGCAGGTTGATTCCTCCAGTTCCATTCTTCTTTCTCAAGATTGCTTTGGCTATTCAAGGTTTTTTGTATTTCCATACAAATTGTAAAATTATTTGTTCTAGCTCTGTGAAAAGCTACCATTGGTAGCTTGATAGGGATTACAATGAATTTATAGATTGCTTTGGGTAGTATACTCATTTTCACTATATTAATTCTTCCGATCCATGAACATGGTATATTTCTCCATCTATTAGCGTCCTCTTTGATTTCCTTCACCAGTGTTTTATAGTTTTCTATATATAGGTCTTTGTTTCTTTAGGTAGATATATTCCTAAGTATTTTATTCTTTTCGTTGCAATGGTGAATGTATTTGTTTCCTTAATTTCTCTATTTTCTCATTATTAGTGTATAGGAATGCAAGGGATTTCTTTGTGTTGATTTTACATGCTGCAACTTTACTATATTCATTGATTCAGTTCAGTTCAGTCTCTCAGTCATGTCTGACTTTTTGCAACCCCATGAATTGCAGCACGCCAGGCCTCTCTGTCCATCACCAACTCCTGGAGTTCACTCAGACTCACGTCCATCCAGTCAGTGATGCCATCCAGCCATCTCATCCTCTGTCATCCCCTTTTCCTCCTGCCCCCAATCCCTCCCAGCATCAGTCTTTTCCAATGAGTCAACTCTTTGCATGAGGTGGCCAAAGTACTGGACTTTCAGCTTTAGAATCATTCCTTCCAAAGAAATACTAGGGCTGATCTTCAGAATGGACTGGTTGGATCTCCTTGCAGTCCAAGGGACTCTCAAGAGTCTTCTCCAGCACCACAGTTCAAAAGCATCAATTCTTCGGTGCTCAGCTTTCTTCACAGTCCAACTCTCACATCCATACATGACCACTGGAATAACCATTGATTAGCTCTAGTACTTTTCTGGTGGAGTCTTTAGGGTTTTCTATGTAGAGGATCATGTCATCTGCAAATAGTGAGAGTTTTACTTCTTCTTTTCAATTTGGATTCCTTTT
>NW_011494860.1:1061921-1062405 GCF_000754665.1 Bison bison bison
CGCTTTCAATTTTTCACCATTGAGCATAATGTTTGCTGTGGGTTTGTCATATATAGCTTTTATTATGTTGAGGTATGTTCCTTCAATTCCTGCTTTCTGGAGAGTTTTTATCATAAATGGATGATGAGTTTTGTGAAAGGCTTTCTCTGCATCAATTGAGATAATCACATGGCTTTAATTTTTCAATTTGTTAATGTGGTGTATTACATTGATTGATTTGTAGATATTGATTTGTGGATATTGGTGTATTACATTGATTGATTTGTGGATATTTGTGGATATTGAAGAATCCTTGCATCCCTGGGATAAAGCCCACTTGGTCATGGTGTATGACCTTTTTAATGTGTTGTTGGATTCTGATTGCTAGAATTTTGTTAAGGATTTTTGCATCTATGTTCATCAGTGATATTGGCCTGTAGTTTTCTTTTTTGTGGCATCTTTGTCAGGTTTTGGTATTAGGGTGATGGTGGCCTCACAGAATGAG
>NW_011494860.1:1062505-1075009 GCF_000754665.1 Bison bison bison
AGAATGAGTTTGGAAGTTTACCTTCCTCTGCAATTTTCTGGAAGAGTTTGAGTAGGATAGGTGTTAGCTCTTCTCTAAATTTTTGGTAGAATTCAGCTGTGAAGCCATCTGGACCTGGGGTTTTGTTTGCTGGAAGATTTCTGATTACAGTTCCAATTTCTGTGCTTGCGACGGGTCTGTTAAGATTTTCCATTTAAAGCTAATACAATTATGTAAAGTTTAAAAATAAAATAAAATTTAAAAAAAATAAAAATAAAACAGGTTCAACACTTACCAAGGCACAAATATTTTGCTATTAATTCTATATGATCATAAACAAGGAAAGGGTTCAGAGACTATTTCTCTTCTCTGAATTCCCATAGTGCAGATGATCTTGACAACTCTATTGTTTTGAACTATTTGCTAGATGTTACATTAAGAATATTTTACCTTTATGATTGTAGAGACAATATTTTATATTTTGATGTAACCAGACTAGCACTGTTCTGGGCACATTATATGCATATGCTTTTGACTTGACAACTCTGGTCCTTTCCCTTTCTCTATTGCCTCTTTTAACAATAATAAAATAGAAATTCTCTCATTGCAACAACAACAACAAAAAAAAAGATTTTCCATTTCTTCCTGGTTCAGTTTTGGAAACTCGTACTTTTCTAAGAATTTGTCCATTTCTTCCAAGTTGTACATTTTATTGGCATATAGTTGCTGATAGTAGTCTCTCATGATCCTTTGTATTTCTGTGTTGTCTGTTGTGATCTCTCCATTTTCATTTCTAATTTTATTGATTTGATTTTTCTCCCTTTGTTTCTTGATGAGTCTGGCTAATTGTTTGTCTATTTTATTTATCCTTTCAAAGAACCAGCTTTTGGTTTTGTTGATTTTTGCTATTGTCTCTTTTGTTTCTTTTGCATTTATTCCTGCCCTAATTTTTAAGATTTCTTTCCTTCTACTACCCCTGGGGTTCTTCATTTCTTCCTTTTCTAGTTGTTTTAGGTGTCGAGTTAGGTTATTTATTTGACTCTTTTCTTGTTTCTTGAGGTATGTCTGTACTGCTATGACCTTTCCCCTTAGCACTACTTTTACAGTGTCCCACAGGTTTTGGGTTGTTGTGTTTTCATTTTCATTTGTTTCTATGCATATTTTGATTTCTTCTGTGATTTGTTGGTTATTCAGCAGTGTGTTGTTCAGCCTCCATATGTTGGATTTTTAAAATAGTTTTTCTCCTGTAATTGAGATCTAATCTTACTGCATTGTGGTCAGAAAAGATGCTTGGAATGGTTTCAATTTTTTTGAATTTACCAAGGCTAGATTTATGGCCCAAGATGTGATCTATCCTGGAGAAGGTTCCATGTGCACTTGAGAAAAAGGTGAAATTCTTTGTTTTGGATTGACAAGTCCTATAGATATCAATTAGGTCTAACTGGTCTATTGTATCGTTTAAAGTTTGTAGTTTCTTGTTAATTTTCTGTTTAGTTGATCCATCCATAGGTGTGAGTGGGGTATTAAAGTCTCCCACTATTATTGTGTTACTGTTAATTTCCCCTTTCATATTAGTTAGCATTTGTCTTACATATTGTGGTGCTCCCATGTTGGGTGCATACATAATTGTTATATCTTCTTCTTGGATTGATCCTTTGATCATTATGTAGTGTCCTTCTTTGTCTTTTTTCACAGCCTTTGTTTTAAAGTCTATTTTATCTGATATGAGTATTGCTACCCCTGCTTTCTTTTGGTCTCTGTTTGTGTGGAATATCTTTTTCCAGCCCTTCACTTTCAGTCTGTATGTGTCCCTTGTTTTTAGGTGGGTTTCTTGTAGACAACATATATAGGGGTCTTGTTTTTGTATCCATTCAGTCAGTCTTTGTCTTTTGGTTGGGGCATTCAACCCATTTACGTTTAAGGTAATTATTGATAAGTATAATCCGTTGCCATTCACTTTATTGTTTTGGGTTCGAGTTTATACACCCTTTTTGTGTTTCCTG
This sequence comes from Bison bison bison, assembly GCF_000754665.1. Lineage (NCBI taxonomy): Eukaryota > Metazoa > Chordata > Mammalia > Artiodactyla > Bovidae > Bison > Bison bison. The sequence goes on from NW_011494860.1 coordinate 1,064,488, forward strand.
TCTAGAGAAAATCCTCTAGCATTTGTTGGAGAGCTGGTTTGGTGATGCTGAATTCTCTTAGCTTTTGCTTGTCTGTAAAGCTTTTGATTTCTCCTTCATCTTTGAGTGAGATCCTTGCTGGGTACAGTAATCTGGGCTGTAGATTATTTCCTTTCATCACTTAAGTATGTCCTGCCATTCCCTCCTGGCCTGAAGAGTTTCTATTGAAAGATCAGCTGTTATCCTTATGGGAATCCCCTTGTGCGTTATTTGTTGTTTTTCCCTTGCTGTTTTTAATATTTGTGTTTTTTTGCTTGATCTTTGTTAATTTGATTAATATGTGTCTTGAGGTGTTTCACCTTGGGTTTTTCCTGTTTGGGACTCTCTGGGTTGCTTAGACTTGGTGATTATTTCCTTCCCCATTTTAGGAAAATTTTCAACTATTATCTCCTCAAGTATTTTCTTGTGGTCTTTCTTTTTGTCTTCTTCTTCTGGGACTCCTATGATTCGAAAGTTGGGGCATTTAACATTGTCCTGGATGTCTCTGAGATTGTCCTCATTTCTTTTAATTCGTTTTTCTTTTTTCCTCTCTGATTCATTTATTTCCATCATTCTATCTTTGACTTCACTAATCCTATCTTCTGCCTCTGTTATTCTACTATTTGTTGCCTCCAGAGTGTTTTTTTTAATCTCATTTATTGCATTATTCATTATATATTGACTCTTCTTTATTTCTCCTAGGTCCTTGTTAAACCTTTCTTGCATCTTCTCAGTTGTCTTTTTGATGCAACACACTTAACCATTACATTTGCTGTGGCCATCTAGACTGGGAATGCTTCTTAGACTTTCCTTTTTTTTTTTTGATAACTCTGTTTGGGGGTGTAATGATCAGTTATCATATAGATTGTCTTTCCATTTGGATTTGTGTTGTGTTAATCCCATTGTTAGGCAGAGCTTGTAAGATTTTTGATGAAAGGCCACAGAAGTAAGTACAATTTTCATCATATATCATATTGTATTATATAATATCAGAGATACATACTGTCAACCTTATTTATCACCCAATGATGTTGATTTGATCATCTGACTAAAGATGCATTTGTCAGGTTTCATCACCATTAAGTTATTCTTTCATTTTTATCCCTCTTTTCTTGAAAGGAAGAAGCTATCTGCAGGTGAAACTTAAACGTTAGAGTGCTGTGCTCCTTGAGGGGAGATTAACTATATAACTCATTTGGAAATATCATGCACAAGATATTAGTTATTTCTTTCTTTCTATTCTTTGGGTTATAATCCAATACTACATTGTTTCTTTTGTTGTTCAAATTATTCCAGCTTTGACATTAAGAACTCTGAGTTGATTCCTGTGTCCTGCTGACATAACCCCATCATTTTGTAAATGTGCATGTGTATGAATACTTTCTTATAATATAGTACTTCAAGATGCTCTAAGCTCATCTTGCATGTTCCTTGTTCTAACTTTAGAGTCAGCTACTTCTAAAGAACACTAGTTCTTTTATTGGAGAAACCAAGATCTGATCTTTGGGTGTGGTCATGGAGATTTCATTGTACTGAGTCCTTTCAGCTAACAGAGCAAGCAAATACATATGTATATCACTCATGTTTTAACAAGGTCACCCTTGATTATGGGTTGCCAGTTGACCTTAGACGCAGGAAAACCAGTGAGGGGTTGTTTTGTTTTGCTTCATTTTAAAAATCATAATCCAGGAGAGAGATAATAATGATTCAAAACATAGTCAATTACTAAATACAATTATTGATCCCATTCATTACTGATAATTCAAGTGTCTGTTTAAATAGACTCTATTATACTTTTGCAAGCTATATGGTGACCAAACAGTTGAATACTTAAAGCAAAGTTAGTGCTGGGAACTGATGATGTAACAATGTGTAAGACTTGATACTTTTACATTTATACTCATGTAATGCCTGCTATTGGCATTACTGATATTGTTGATATGCCAGCAAATCTGGAAAACTCAGCAGTGGCCACAGGATTGGAAAAGGTCAGTTTTCATTCCAATCCCAAAGAAGGGCAATGACAAAGAATGTTCAAACTATCATACAATTGCACTCATCTCACATTCTAGAAAAGTAATGCTCAAAATTTTCCAAGTCAGGCTTCAACAGTACATAAACTGAAAGTCCCGATATTCAAGCTGGATTTAGAAAAGACAGAGGAACCAGAGATCAAATTGCCAACATCCATTGGATCATAGAAAAAGAAAGAGAATTCCATAAAAACATCTACTTCTGCTTTATTGATTATGCCAAAGCCTTTGACGATGTAGATCACAAAAAACTATGAAATATTCCTCAAGAGATGGGAATACTAGACCACCTTTCTTGCCTCCTGAGAAATCTGTATGCAGGTCAAAAAACGACAGTTAGAAAAGAACGTGGAACAAAAGATTGGTTTCAAATTGGAAAAGGAGTATGTCAAGGCTCTATATTGTCACTGCTTCTTTAACTAATATGCAGAATACATCATGAGAAATGCTGGACTGGATGAAGCACAAACTGGAATCAAGATTGCCAGGAGAAATATCAATAACCTTTGATACGCAGATGACACCAGCCTTATGGTAGAAAACAAAGAGAACTAAAAAGCCTCTTGATGAAAGTAAAGAGGAGAGTTAAAAAGTTGGCTTAAAACTCAACATTCAGAAAACGAAGATCATGGCATCCAGTCCCATCACTTCATGGCAAATAGATGGGGAAATAACGGAAACAGTGACAGACTTTATTTTTTGGGACTCTAAAATCACTGCAGATGGTGATTGCAGCCATGAAATAAAAAGACACTTGCCCCTTGGAAGAAAAGCTATGACCAACCTAGACAGCATATTAAAAAGAGGAGCCATTACTTTGCCAACAAAGGTTTGTCTAGTCAAGCCTATGGTTTTTCCAGTAGTCATGCATGGATGTGCCAGTTGGACTATAAAGAAAACTGAGTACCAAAGAATTGATGCTTTTGAACTGTGGTGTTGGAGAAGACTCTTGAGAGTCCCTTGGACAGCAAGGAGATCCAACCAGTCCATCCTAATAGAGTTCAATAATGAATATTCATTGGAAGGACTGACGTTGAAGCTGAAGCTCCAATACTTTGGCCAGCTGATGTGAATAACTGACTCATTGGAAAAGACCCTGATATTGTGAAAGATTGAAGGCAGGAGGAGAAGGAGACGACAGAGGATGATATGGTTGGATGGCATCACTGACTCGATGGACATGAGTTTGAGCAGGCTCTGGGAGTTGGTAATGGACAGGAAGCCTGGCATGCTGCAGTCCATGGGGCTGCAAAGAGTCAGACATGAGTGAACAACTGAACTGAACTGATATTGTTGAAAACAAGTCAAATTAGCAATGTAGGTAGGATTGTGGAAAGTTAGTCATGGGGTGGTAACAGTAGTCACAGAAAGACAGATGATACATATGAGAAACAGACTGATTAGGAATTTAAAAAAATGGCATTAACTAGGTGTTGCAAAATACAGTCGTTGATCATAGATGAGTTTAGACTTTGTAGACCATTCTCAACATAGTGACATTCACAAAAACATTGCATTTCAGAGCTGTAATTTATCTGAGGGGAGATTACTGAGTGTTGTTTTAAATAAGTGAAGTCTGTGACAACATGAAGGTTTTCTCTCTTTAATTATTTATTTATTTATGAAAGTAGGGTTACTCTCTAGTTGTGGAGCATGGACTCCAGGGCTTGCAGGCTTCAGTTGTTGTGGCAGGTGGGCTCACTAGGTGCAGCTCCAGGGCTCTCGAGCACAGGCTCAATAGCTGTGGCATACAGGCTTAGTTGCTCTCCAGCATGTGGAATCTTCTTGGATCAGAGATCAAATCTATATCTTCTGCATTGGCAGGTGGATTCTTTACTACTGAGCCTCCATGGAAGCACCACATGAATGTTGTTTAGTGTGTCTAAGTGGAAATACTCAATTATTGTTTTTTTTTTAAAAAAGAATGAAACCTCTTTTGGAAACTAATCTTGCATTCAGTATTTTAAAATATATGGTTTAAGATAGCTGAACCATAAATATTTTAAAATCTGATACCACTTTTCAGTAAACTTTTTTCATCCATTTAATATGCACAGGTATGTTTAGAGAATAAAGACTTTATATTTTCAAAGCTCACTTTGACAAGTAATAATCATTGCTGAATATTACTGAAAGTAGCACTTATTGAGAGTGACCAAGCATTTAATAGTTTTGCTCTTTATCTCCCTAGAACTGAAAGAAAACAGAGAGATTATAAATGCCTGGCCTGTTCCAATCAAATTTTATATATAACTTATTATGAAAAATAAATTGAGACAATGAAGTTGTCATAGGATACCATGTTAACCTCAAAGACCAGTTAATGTTTAATAATGTTTACATACCTGATGGAAAAGGCCATGGATTAACCTGATATTGTCTAACAGCTGCTAAGATCTGGTACTTTTGTAATAGCTTCAAAGGAATTGGATCAAAGAGAAATTCTTTTATAGAGTAGTACTTCACACATTAATATCCTTTAGAGGAATTAATTCAATTGACTACATTTTGTAGAAAAATCCTTGAATTCATCAAGAAACTGATATAACCCCTACTGCTGTTCAAATGTAGTTAGGATCTAAATGAGATCAAGAATGTGTGTATTTTGCCAACTGTACATGTGAGCATATTAATATTCTTTATTCTTGAGGGTGCTAAGATTTGTTTATGAGAAATAATTTTAGATAAAAAGTTTTAAATATTACACTTATGAAGACATTCCCAACTAAAAAGTGTTTTTTGTTTTTTTTTTGGAATACATTATCTCATTTAATCCATAAAATAGCCTTATATTATTAGAAATGTAAATAATATTATTTCTGATAATAAAGATCATTTGTAACTTAGGAAAACAAAAAATTTATCTCCAACCCAAAAGCTAATAAATGAAGAGTAAGGACTAGAACCCAACCAAGTTTTCTGATGTTCACACCAATATATTTACCACTGAAGTATTTTATTAGATTTCAAAATAAATGAGAGCATGTCATAATTAAAGACCTTGAACTTCATTTTTTATTTGTATAATGAAGATAATATTAACTCTCCTATTCACTTTACAAATGATAATTAAACGAGAGATAAATCCCAAACTATTTGAATTCAGTTCAGTTCAGTCGCTCAGTCGTGTCCGACTCTTTGCGACCCCATGAATCTCAGCACGCCAGTCCTCCCTGTCCATCACCAACTCCCGGAATTCACTCAGGCTCACGTCCATCGAGAATTACTATTTTACAAAGAATTTTAAGGATTATTTAATTTTTGGAGACTACTTTTCCTCAGTGAAGGTCAATTTTCATCCAAATGAATCATACACAGTTTTGAAATTTGACCAAAGAGTAATATTTCCCATGCTCATGTTCTACAAACTATAAACCCCCTTTCATTTATTACTGAAGCATACTCAGACCTGGAGAAGAAAATGGCAAACTACTTCAGCATTCTTGCCTTGAGAACCACATGAACAGTGTAAGAAGGCAAAAAGATATGACACTGAAAGATGAACTCCCCAGGTCAGTAGTTGCCCAATACACTGCTGGAAAAAAAAAAACAAAAACAGAGAAATACCTCAAGAAGGAATGACAAGGATAAGCCAAAAAGGAAACAACACAGAGTTGTGGATGTGTCTGGTGGTGAAAGTAAAGTTTGATGTTGTAAAGAACAATATTGCATAGGAAGCTGGAATATTAGGTACATAAATCAAGGTAAATTGGACTTGGCCAGAAAGGAGATGACAAGAGTGAACATCGACATTTTAGGAATCAGTGGATGGGAATGGGCAAATTTAATTCAGATGACCATTATATCTACTACTGTGGGCAAGAATCCCTGAGAAGAAATGGAGTAGCTCTCATAGTAAAAAAAAAAAAAAAAAGTCCAAAATGCAGTACTTCAGTGCAATCTCAAAAATGAAGGAATCACCTTGGTTTATTACCAAGGCAAACCATTCAAAATCACAGTAATCCAAGTCTATGCCCCAACTATAATGCTGAATAAGATGAAGTTGAACAGTTCTATAAAGACCTACAAGATCTTCTAGAACTAACACCCAAAAAAGATGTCCCTTCATCATCATAATGTACTTGAATGCAAAAGTAGGAGGTCAAGAGATATCTGGAGTAAACGGCAAGTTTGGCCTTGGAGTACGAAATGAAGCAGGGCAAAAGCTAACAGATTTTGCCAAGAGAACACTCTTGTCATAGTAAACACCCTTTTCTAACAAGAGAAGAGACGACTCTACACATGGACATCACCAGATGGTCAACAGCAAAATCAGATTGGTTATGTTCTTTGCAGCTGAACATGGAGAAGCTCTATACAGTTAGCAAAAACAAGACCGAGAGCTGACTGCGGCTCAGATCATGAACTCCTTACTGTAAAATTTAGACTTAAATTGAAGAACATAAGGAAAACCACTAGATAATTCAGGTATGACCTAAATCAAATCCCTTATGATAATACAGTGGGAGTGACAAATAGAATCAAGGAATTAGATCTGACAGAGTGCTCGAAGAGCTACAGATGGAAGTTTGTAACATTGTACAGGAAGCAGTGATCAAAACCATCCCAAATAAAAAGAAATGCAAAAAGGCAAAACGTTTGTCTGAGGAGGCCTTAGAAATAGCTGAGAAAAGATGAGAAGTGAAAGCCAATGGAGAATAGGAATGATATACTCATCTGAATACAGAGTTCCAAAAAATAGCAAGGAGAGATAAGAAAGCATTCTAAGTGAATAATGCAAAGAAACAGAGGGAAAAAATAGAATAAGAAAGACTAGAGATTTCTTCAAGAAAATGAGAGATACCAAGGGAACATTTCATGCAAAGATGGGCTCAATAAAGGATAGAAGTGGTATGGACCTAACAAATGCAGAAGATATTAAGAACAGGTGGCAAGAATACACAGAAGAACTATGCAAACAAAGATCTTAATGACCCAGATAACCATGATGGTGTGATCATTCACCTAGAGCCAGACATCCAGGAGTGTGAATTCAAATGGGCCTTAGGAAGCATCACTATGGAAAAAAAAGCTAATGGAGGTGATGGAATTCCAGCTGAGCTATTTCAAATCCTAAATGATGATGCTGTTAAAGTGCTACACTCAATATGACAGCAAATTTTGAAAACTCAGCAGTGGCCACGGGACTGGAAAAGATCAGTCTTCATCTCAATCCCAAAGAAAGACAATGCCAAAGAATGTTCAAACTGCCATATAATTGCACTCATTTCACATGCTAGCAAGGTCATTCTCGAAGTCCTCCAAGCTAGGCTTCAACATAATGTGAACTGAGAACTTCCAGGTGTCCAAGGTGGATTTGGAAAAGGCAGAGGAACCAGAGGAAAAAATTGTCAACATCCATTGAATCATAGAAAAAGCAAGGGAATTCCAGGAAAACATCTACTTCTGCTTCATTGACCATGCTAAAGCCTTTGACTGTGTGGATCACAAGCTGTGGAAAATTCTTCAAGTGATGGGAAAACCAGACCACCTTACCTACCTCCTGAAAAACCTGTATGCAGGTCAAGAGCAACAGTTAGAACTAAACATGGATCAGCAGACTTGTTCAAAATTGGGAAAGGAGTATGTCAAGGCTATATATTGTCACCCAGTTTATTAATTCATCTGAGAGTACGTCATGCAAAACGCCAAGCTGTATGTATCACAAGCTGGAATCAAGATTTCCAGGAGCAATATCAATAACCTCAGATACAGAGATGACACCACCCTTATGGCAGAAAGTGAAGAACAACTAAAGCGGTTCTTGATGAAGGTGAAAGAGTAGAGTGAAAAAGCTGGCTTAAAAATCAAGATTCAAAAAATGAAGATCATGGCATCTGGTCCCTTCTCTTCATGGAATATAGAGGGGGAAAGAATGGAAACAGTGAAAGACTTTATTTTCTTGGGCTCCAAAATTTCTGTGGACAATGGCTGCACCCATGAAATTCATGAAATCAAAAGATGCTTGGCCCTTGAAAGAAAAATTGACACATCTAGACAGCATATTAAAAAGCAGAGACATTACTTTCTGACAAATCTGTATAGCCAAAGCTATGAATTTTCCAGTAGTCATGTATGGATGTGAGAGTTGGACCATAAAGAAGGCTGAGCACCAAAGAATTGATGCTTTTTAGCTGTGATGTTTGAGAAGACTCTTGAGAGTCCCTTAAACTGCAAGGAGATCCAACCAGTCAATCCTAAAGGAAATAAATCTGAAATATTTACTGGAAGGACTGACGTTGAAAAATGAAACTTCAATACTTTGGCCACCTGATGTGAAGAGCTCATTCATTGGAGAAGACTCTGATGCTGGAAAAGATAGAAGGCAGAGGGAGAAGAAGACGACAGAGGACGAGTTGGTTGGAAGGCATTACTGACTTGATGGACATGAGTTTGACCAAACTCCGGGAGATGGTAAATGACAGGGAATCCTGGCATGCTGCAGTCCATGGAGTCACAAAGAGTCTGACATGACTGAGATACCGAACAATAACAACTCATGCCTGACTGCCTGATTCACTGCAAAGCCAATCCACTGACACCAGGTTTTGATGAAGGAAAGTATAACATTTATTTCAGGTCTCCAATCAAAGAGAATGGATAGATAATGCCTGAAGACCTAAAGTCACCAATGGCTTTCAGGCAAAGGTTTTTAAAGGCAGTATTAGGAATGAGGGTTGCAGGGTACTTGACCAGCTTGTTGTCATTCTTCTGATTGGTTGATTGTGAGGTAATATATCGATGTTTCTGGACTCTTAATCATCAACCTCCTGGTTCTAACCAGTCTGGGGTCTATTTTCTTGTGCTCAGCATGTATTCATCATTATCTACCTGGTGGGGATCTTAGTTTCTGCAGAACAACTCAAAAATATGATTCAGGGTGTTATCTATATTCCTTCAGGAGAAAGTAGGAATCTTATGCATTTGTTTCTGCATTTTCCACTTCTCTAATAATTAATTAATTGAATCTGCTCGTTGGAACTGTCAGAAAGCCTAGAAGATGGAAACTTTCTAGAAACAAAAATGGGAGACATTGAGGGGCTTTTACCCAGGAGGGCCCTGCAGAATCTTACTTGGTTTCAGTCCCCCTTTTCTTTGATAGTCCTCAATCCTGAGGGGAATGCAGGCAGGAAAAATGAAATAAACGGAGAGAACACCAGCAGGACAACCTGATTTCACATTTAGAGTTTACTTGTCATGGTAAGGACTCAGCATAAAGGAGGAAAAAGTCAGAAAGCATTAGTTTGCCTCAAGGATAATCATTGGTAAGTTAAGGAGAGGGATTTCCTTTGTTGTGAAGTGTGTTCTTTGGATAAAACCTTATCTAGCCCCTATTCCAGGCTACCTTACTAATCTTGGCAAGAAGAGGTAACAATAATATCTTTTAATTCTTATTATCTGTGACAATTCCTTTTCCCTGGAGATCTAGATAGTTTTACTTTAAAAATTCAAACTCATCAGAGAGTAGACACACTGAAACCATAATCATAGAAAACTAGTCAATCTAATCACATGGACCACAGACTGGTCTAACTAAATGAAACTAAGCCATGCCCTGTGGGGCCACCCAAAACAGGTGGGTCATGGTGGAGAGGTCTGTTAGAATGTGGTCCACTGGAGAAGGGAATGGCAAACCACTTCAGTATCCTTGCCTTGAGAACCCCATGAGCAGTATGAAAGGGCAAAATGATAGGATCCTGAAAGAGGAACTCCCCAGGTCAGTAGGTGCCCAATATGCTACTGGAGATCAGTGGAGAAATAACTCCAGAAAGAATGAAGGGATGGAGCCAAAGCAAAAACAATACCCAGTTGTGGATATGACTGGTGATAGAAGCAAGGTCCAATGCTGTAAAGAGCAATACTGCATAGGAACCTGGAATGTTAGGTCCATGAATCAAGGCAAATTGGAAGTGGTCAAACAGGAGATGGCAAGAGTGAACGTCAACATTCTAGGAATCAGCAAACTAAAATGTACTGGAATGGGGGAATTTAACTCAGATGACCATTATATCTACTACTGTGGGCAGGAATCCCTTAGAAGAAATGGAGTTGCCATCATGGTCAACAAAAGAGTCCAAAATGCAGTACTTGGGTGCAATCTCAAAAACCACAGAATGATGTCTGTTCGTTTCCAAGGCAAACCATTCAATATCACAGTAATCCAAGTCTATGCCCCAACCAGTAACACTGAAGAAGCTGAATTTGAACGGTTCTATGAAGACCTACAAGACCCTTTAGAACTAACACCCAAAAAAGATGTCCTTTTCATTATAGGGGACTGGAATGCAGAAGTAGGAAGTCAAAAAACACCTAGAATAACAGGCAAATTTGGCCTTGGAATACAGAATGAAGCAGGGCAATGGCTAATAGAGTTTTGCCAAGAGAATGCACTGGTCATAGCAAACACCCTCTTCCAACAACACAAGAGAAGACTCTACACATGGACATCACCAGATGCTCAACACCGAAAT
>NW_011494860.1:1075109-1082527 GCF_000754665.1 Bison bison bison
TAGCAAACACCCTCTTCCAACAACACAAGAGAAGACTCTACACATGGACATCACCAGATGCTCAACACCGAAATCAAATTGATTATATTCTTTGCAGCCAAACTGAAGAAGCTCTATACAGTCAGCAAAAACAGACTGGGAACTGACTGTGGCTCAGATCATGAATGCTTTATTGCCAAATTCAGACTTATATTGAAGAAAGTAAGGAAAACCACTAGACCATTCAGTGAAAACTTATCAACATATTTCTTTTAAACAATCACAGGGTTCTGCTGGGATTTTTAATTTTTTGTTCAGTTTATTACTTAGTCATATCCCTAAAATCTCATTAGTGTATTTAGAAAATAAAGAAGCACAAATAAATGCCTTGCATGCTATGGAAAAGAGGAAAATTTAACACAAATTTGGGTGCAGGACATTTCCCTTTGTTCAAGGAGGTGACATTAGCATCCTAGAACTGAATTATTTGCAACAGCAGCAAGCAATTGGACACAGCCACAGTGGTCTAATCCAAACCATTTTATCCTGGTGTGACAACCAAGAAACAGAACTTATAAGTCCAGCCAAAGGAGGAGGACAATAGCTTCCCTTCTTAGTCCCAATATCGATATCAACAGCTCCAATATCATATCAACACTGTATATGCATAGCACAGAGCCAGAACTTTTAGGTGATCTGATAGTTCAGTTATAGTGCCAGGAGTGGGAAGTAGAAGTCTGCTATGTATCAAATAAGAACACTGTATCCAGCAGTAAACATGACATAGTCCCAGGGGAATTCGTAAATTAGTTAGATGGAATTTAAGGCTGAGCTGGAATTTGAGGTCTGCACAACGCTGTTGACAAGAGCTAAGCCTAAAAATGCTTTTGTGCCACTGCTTTTGTGAATTTACTCCACTTCTCAGTTTGATACAATGTGAGCAGACATGGGTTACTCTTGTATTGCACCCCGGTAACAATTAGCCAAAGACCTCTGCTACTTTCAATAAAACATGTGGTTTCTTTCAGGGATCACAAGTGATTTTGAATGCCAGTACCACCTTTTCCCTAGAAGAGTTGAAATTCTGTACTGTACTTGGCAGTATTTTTTTGAAAGTCTCAGTATCCTGGTACCTTCATTTAATGATCACAACAGGAAGGGCTATTTAAGATAATGGAGAAGGCCAAAGGAGTGTGAAACATTTGGGAAAGTTTAGTTGCATTTCCATTTCCACTATCTCCTCTGTTACTACCTAGGTATTTCTTGAGGATTAGTCTTTTAAAATTGGCACCAGGAAATTTGTAAATATAGTGAAACTAGTGGCTGGGGACTAATTATTCAGTTTATTCACTGCTTGCCAACCCTCCCCTGTCCCCCTGCAATAATTCTCTCTGTAATTTTTTGGTATTTATTTTCGCTTTCATTTTAAAAGATAAGACATTCACTAACTATAATAGGAATTTTCATAGCCAATACTTTCAGATAGTTATCAGGTTCTTGGCAATTTACATAGTTTATGCTTTTTAACCATAGAGCAGCTCTTGAGGTAGCTATGTTACTACCCTACTTTGTAGTTCAGACCTAAGAAAGGTTAAATAAGTTTTCTAATCTCCTGTAGGCACAGTAAATGCCAGTGTAAGATTTCAAACACAGGTTTGTCTAGTACTGAAGACTTCACTGTTAGTTATTATGGTATATAATTTCTTCAATTTCAGTAATAGGAAATAGGAATTCAACTGTGGAGAAATTGTTAAAGAAATTATTTTTCATAGTAACATATGTGCTAGTTTTAGTCATGTTATATCATATATTTAGATCCTCAGAGTTTGGCACACAAAAAAAGGGTGACTAGATAAATATAGGTGAGTGAAAGTTTTAATGGAAAAAACATTTTCTATGCAATTAATATATTCCAGATGTCTAATAAGAGGTTTATATTTTCACACCAAGTTGTTCTATATGATTAGACTTATTCATCTAATCAGTTAATTTAGCCCACATTTTACAAATTAGGACAATGTTGGTACTGTTGTTCAGTTGCAAGGTTGTAGCCAACTCTTTGCAACCCCATGGACTATAGCACACCAGGCTTCCCTGTCCTTCACTATTTCCTGGAGTTTATCAAACTCATGCTCATTGAGTCGATGTCATCCATCCATCTCATCATCTGTAAAGTGTTAACCTCCTACTCCTCAAAATTCTAACCTTCATTATTATTTATGCTAAATACTTTACAATGGACATTTCAAAAAAGTAAAAGAAATGTGAAATGTCCATTGTAAAGTATTCAGCATAAATAATAATGAACGTTAGGATAACTTATACAGAAATAACTCAGTTTTGGGCTTCCCTGATAGCTCAATTGGTAAAGAATCCACTTGCAATGCAGGAGACACTAGTTCAATTCCTGGGTCAGGAAGATCCACTGGAGAAGGTATAGGTTACCAACTCCAGCATTCTAAGGCTTCCCTTGTGGCTCAGTTGGTAAAGAATCTGCCTGGAGAGGCCATATCAGGGGCCTCATGGCCACCTCAATACCCTGCTTCAGGACAGGGTTTGCAGCCTAGAGGACCTCAGGCCTGAGCTGACACTTCCTGCTGCTGCTACTGCTGCTGCTGAACTCAGGTTTCAAGGAGAGAGCACCAAACCAGAGATCAAGCCCTGAGCCTTTGGAGTAGGAACACTGGCTCCAAGATCTTAGATTACCAGAAAACTAACCCTAGGGAGTATCAAAGAGTGAGAATTCACACAAAGGAAACCACTTGAATACACGACCTGGCCTCACCAAACCAGCAGTAGCATCCTGTGCAAGATACCTCATCTAAACAACAAACAAAGCAAAAATACAAACCTAATCATCAGCGGACCAGATTGCCACCTCACTCAGCCTTTCTCATCAGAGGAGAACCAAACAAACAAAAACCCAGAACAAACCTTTGTATAAGAAGCTTATACAAACCACTGGACCAAACTTAGAGGGCAGAAACCAAAAGGAAGAAAGAATTCAACCTTGAAGCCTGGGAAAAGGAAACTTCAAACAAGATAAGTTAAAAAAATAAAAATGAAAAGGCAGAGAAATATGACACAAATGAAGGAACAAACTACAAACACAGAAGTCCAAATAAATGAGGAGGAAATAGGCAAACTACCTGAAAAAGAATTCAGAATAATGATAGTAAAGATGATTTAAAGCCTTGAGAAAAATGGAGAAAATGTAAGAATCATTTATCAAAGACCTAGAAGAATTAAAGAATAAACATACAGAGACAAACGCAATTACTGAAATTAAAAATACTGTAGAAGGAATCAATAGCAGAATATCTTAAGCAGAAGAACAAATCAGTGAGCTGGAAGATAAAATGGTGGAAATAACGTCTGAAGAGCAGAATAAAGTAAAAAGAAGGAAAAGAACTGAGGATACTCTCAGAGACTTCTGGGACAACATCAAATGCACCAACATTGAATAATAGGGGTCCCAGATGAAGAAGAGAAAAAGAAAGGGTTTGAGAAAACTTTTGAAGATATTATAGTTGAAAATGTCCCCAACATGGAAAAGGAAATAGTCAATCAAGTCCAAGAGGCACAAAAAGTCCCATACAGGATAAACCCAAGGAGAAAAACACCAAGACATGTACTAATCAAACCAACAAAGACTAAACACAAAGAGAGAATATTAAAAGAGCAATGGAGAAGCAACAAGTAACATAGAAGGGAAACCCCATATGTTTAACAGCTGCTCTTTCAGCAGAAACTCTACAGGCCAGAAGGGAATGGCAGGATATATTTAAAGTAATGAAAGAGGAAAATCTGTAAACAAGATTACTGTACCAGCAAGGATATCATTCAAAATTGATGGAGAAATAAAAAGTTTTTCAACAATCAAAAGTTAAGAGAATTCAGTACCACCAAATCAGCTTTACAACAAATGTTAAAGGGACTTATATAATCAAGAAATACAAGAGAAAAAAGATTGATAAAATCAACCCCAAACAAGAAAATGTCAATAAGAACATATATATCAATAATTACTTCAAATGTAAATGGATTAAATGCTCAAACCAAAAGACACACACTGGCTGAATGTATACAAAAACAAGACCCACATATACGCTGTCTACAAGAAACCCACTTCATACCTCAAGACACATATAAACTGAAGAGAGGATGGAAAAATATATTCCATGGAAATGGGAAGCAAAAGAAAGCTGGGGTATCAATCCTCATATCAGACCAAATAGACCTTAAATAAAGAAGATTACAAGAGACAAGGAAGGACACTACATAATGATCAAGGGATCAGTTCAAGAGGAAGACATAACAATTGTAAATATCTATGCACCCAACATAAGAACAATGTTGGGTTCAATCGTCTTTTGTCTCAATACATAAGACAAACACTAACAGACGTAAAAGGAGAAACTGACAGTAACACAATAGTAGGAGACTTTAACACCCCACTCACACCAATGGACAGATCATCAAAGCAGATAATTAATAAGGAATTACAAGTCTTAAATGATACATGAGTTGAAATGGATCTCATGATATCTTCAGGACATTCCACCCAAATGCAGAAGAATACACCTTCTTTTCAAGTGCACATGGGACATTCTCCAGGATATACCACATCCTGGGTCACAAATCAAACTTCAGTAAATTTAAGAAAGTTGAAATTGTATCACACATCTCTGACCACAAGGTTATGCGATAGATATCAAGTACAAGAAAACAAAAACAAAAACCTGTAAGAAACACAAACACGTGGAGATTAAACAACATGTTTCTAAATAACAAACGGGATACTGAAGAAATAAAAAGGGAAATCAAAACATTTCTAGAAACAAATGACAATGAAAACACAACAACTCAGAACCTATGGGATGCAGCAAAAGCAGTTCTAAGAAGCAAGTTTATAGCAATACAATCCTACCTCTAGAAACAAGAAAAACATTGAATAGACAACCTAACTTTATACCTAAAGCTACTGGAAAAAGAAGAAGAAGAACAACAACAAAAACAACAACAACAACAAAAAAAACAAAATTAGTAGAAGGAAAGATAGCATAAAGATCCAAGCAGAAATAAATAAATAAATGAAAGAAACAATAGTAAAGATTAATAAAAACTAAAAGCTGGTTCTTTGAGAAGATAAACAAAATTGACAAACCTTTAGCCAGACTCATCAAGAAAAAAAGAGAGAAGAATCAAATCAACAAAATTAGAAATGAAAAAGGAGAGGTTACAACGGACAATGCACAAATACAAAGGATTATGAGACTATTATAAACAACTATATGGCAATAAAATGGATAACCTGAAAGAAATGGACAGAGTCTTAGAAAAGTTCAATCTCCCAAGACTGAACTAGGAAGAAATAGAAATTATGAACAACCCAGTTACAATCACTGAAATTGAGCTGTGATCAAAAATCTCCCCAAAAACAAAAGCCCAGGACCAGACTGCTTCACAGGAGAATTCTATCAAACGTTTAGAGAAGAGCTAATGTCTATCTTTCTAAAACTCTTTCAAAAAATTGCAGAGGAAGTAACAGTTTGAAACTCATTCTATGAGGCCACCATCACCCTGATACCAAAAGCCAGACACAGACAATGTAAAAAAAAAGAAAGAAAGAAAGAAAGAAAACTGAAGGCCAATATCACTGATGAACATAGATGCAAAAATCCTCAACAAAATTTTAGCAAACAGAATTCAGCAACACATAAAAAAGCTCATACAGCATGATCAAGTTGGGTTTATTTCAGGAATGCAGATTCTTCAATATACTCAAATCAATCAATGTGATACACCACATTAACAAACTAAAAGAGAAAAACCATATGATAATCTCCATAGATGCAGAAAAAAACCTTTGAGAAAAATCAAAACCCATTTATGATTAAAATTTTTCAAAAAATGAGCATAGAAATACCTACCTCAACATTGTAAAGGCCATGTATGATAAGCCTAAAGCAAACATTATTATCAATGGTGAAAAACTGAAAGCATTTCCTCTACAATCAGGAGCAAGACAAGGGTATTTTCTTTCACCACTATTATTTAACATAGTTCTGGAAGTCCTAGATATAGCAATCAGAGAAGAAAAATAAATAAAAGTAATCGAGATCGGAAAAGAAGAAGTAAAGTTCTCATTGTTTCCAGATGACATGATACTGTATAATGAAAATCCTGAGACAGTATCAGAAAATTCCTAGAGCTAATCAGTGAATTTAGCAAAGTTGCAGGATACAAAATCAATACACAGAAATCACTTACATTTCTCTATACTAACAGTGAAATATCAGAAAGAGAAATTAAGGAATCAATCCCACTTACCATTGCAACAAAAAGAATCAAATATCTAGAAATCAACTTACCTAAGAGACAAAAGAACTGTACACAGAAAATTATAAGACACTAGTGAAAGAAATCAAAGATGACGTAAACAGATGGAGAGATGTTCCATGTTTCTGGGTAGGAAGAATCTATACTGTGAAAATGAATATACTACCAAATGCAATCTACAGATTCAATGTGATCCATATCAAATTACCAAAGGCGTTTTTCACAGAACCAGAACAAAAAATTTCACAAATCATATGGAAACACCAAAGACCCCAAATAACAAAAGCAGTCTTAAGAAAGAACAGTGGAGCTGGAGGAATCAACCTTCCTGACTTCAGATTATACTACAAAGCTAGAGTCATCAAGACAGTATGGTACTGGCACAAAAACAGAAATATAGACCAATGGAACAAGATAGAAAGTCCAGAAATAAACCCATGCGTGTATGGGTAGCTTATTTTTGACAAAGGAGGGAAGAATATACAATGGCGCAAAGACAGCCTCTTCAATGAATGGTGCTGGGAAAACTGGACAGCTGTGTGTAAAAGAATGAAATTATAAACAGTGCTGTGATGAACATTGGGGTACATGTGTCTCTTTCCCTTCTGGTTTCCTCAGTGTGTATGCCCAGCAGTGGGATTGCTGGATCATAAGGCAGTTCTATTTCCAGTTTTTTAAGGAATCTCCACACTGTTCTCCATAGTGGCTGTACTAGTTTGCATTCCCACCAACAGTGTAAGAGAGTTCCCTTTTCTCCACACCCTCTCCAGCATTTATTGCTTGTAGACTTTTGGATCGCAGCCATTCTGACTGGCGTGAAATGGTACCTCATAGTGGTTTTGATTTGCATTTCTCTGATAATGAGTGATGTTGAGCATCTTTTTATGTGTTTGTTAGCCATCTGTATGTCTTCTTTGGAGAAATGTCTATTTAGTTCTTTGGCCCACTTTTTGATTGGGTCATTTATTTTTCTGGAGTTGAGCTGTAGGAGTTGCTTGTATATTTTTGAGATTAGTTGTTTGTCAGTTGCTTCACTTGCTATTATTTTCTCCCATTCTGAAGGCTGCCTTTTCACCTTGCTAATAGTTTCCTTTGTT
>NW_011494860.1:1082681-1099615 GCF_000754665.1 Bison bison bison
TGAGATCTTTAATCCATTTTGAGTTTATTTTTGTGTATGGTGTTAGAAAGTGTTCTAGTTTCCTTCTTTCACAAGTGGTTGACCAGTTTTCCCAGAACCACTTGTTAAAGAGATTGTCTTTAATCCATTGTATATTCTTGCCTTCTTTGTCAAAGATAAGGTGTCCATATGTGCGTGGATTTATCTCTGGGCTTTCTATTAATAGCTAGGACATGGAAGCAACCTAGATGCCCATCAGCAGATGAATGGATAAGAAAGCTGTGGTACATATACACAATGGAGTATTACTCAGCCATTAAAAAGAATTCATTTGAATCAGTTCTAATGAGATGGATGAAACTGGAACCTATTATACAGAGTGAAGTAAGCCAGAAGGAAAAACACCAATACAGTATACTAACGCATATATATGGAATTTAGAAAGATGGTAACAATAACCCTGTGTACAAGACAGCAAAAGAGACACTGATGTATAGATCAGTCTTATGGACTCTGTGGGAGAGGGAGAGGGTGGGGAGATTTGGGAGAATGGCATTGAAACATGTATAATATCATGTATGAAACAAGTCGCCAGTCCAGGTTTGATGCACGATACTGGATGCTTGGGGCTGGTGCACTGGGACGACCCAGAGGGAGGGTATGGGGAGGGAGGAGGGAGGAGGGTTCAAGATGGGGAACACAGGTATACCTGTGGCAGATTCATTTCGATATTTGGCAAAACTAATACAATATTGTAAAGTTTAAAAAAAAAAAAAAAAAAGAATGAAATTAGAATATTTCCTAACACCGTACACAAAGATAAACTCAAAATGGATTAAAGACATAAATGTAAGACTAGAAACTTTAAAATTCTTAGAGGAAAACATAGGCAGAACACTCGATGACATAAATCAAAGCAAGATCCTCTATGACCCACCTCCTAGAGTAATGGAAATAAAAACTAAAGTAAACAAGTAGGACCTGATTAAACTTAAAACTTTTGCACAGCAAACAAAACTATAAGCAAGCTGAAAAGACGACCCTTAGAATGGAAGAAAATAATAGCAAATGAAAGGATTAATTTCCAAAACATATAAGTAGCTCATACAACCCAATGCCAGAAAAACAAACAACCCAATCAAAAAGTAGAAGAAAGACCTAAACAAACATTTCTCCAAAGAAGACATACAGTTGGCTAACAAAGACATAAAAAGACGCTCAACATCACTCATTATTCAGTTCAGTTCAGTTCACTCACTCAGTCGTGTCTGACTCTTTGTGACCCCATGGACTGCAGTATGCCAGGCCTTCTTGTCCATCACCAACTCCTGGAGTTTACTCAAACTCATGTTCATTGAGTCGGTGATGCCATCCAACTGTCTCATCCTCTGTCATCACCTTCTCTTCCCACCTTCAATCTTTCCCAGCATCAGGGTCTTTTCACATGAGTCAGTTCTTCACATCACATGGCCCAAGTATTGGTGATTCAGCCTTAGCATCGGTCCTTCCAGTGAATATTCAGGACTGATTTCTTTTAGTCCTAGTTGAATCTCCTTGCAGTTCAAGGGACTCTTAAGAGTCTTCTCCAACACCAGAGATCAAAAGCATAAATTCTCATTATTAGAGATATGCAAATCAAAACCACAACGAGATATCATCTCATACTGGTCAGAATGTCCATCATCAAAAAGTCTACAAACAATAAATGCTGGAGAGGGTGTGGAGAAAAGAGAACACTCTTGCACTGTTTGTGGGAATGTAAATTGATACAGCCACTATGGAAGATGGTATGGAGATTACTTAAAAAGCTAGGACCACCATATGATGCAGCATATGGTGCAGCAATTCCGCTCCTATGCATATACCCTGAGCAAACCAAAATTGAAAGAGACATCTGTATCCCATTGTTCACTGAAGCACTATTTACAATAGCTAAAACATAGAAGCAACCTAGATGTCCATCAACAGATGAATGGATAGAGAAGTTGTGGTACATATACACAATGGAATATTACTCAACCATAAAAAGGAACACATTTGAGTCAGTTCTTATGAGATGGATGAACCTAGAACTTATTATACAGAGTGAAGTGGGTCAGAAAGAGAAAGATAAATATTGTGCATTGTGTCTAATGCACATATATAGAATCTAGAAAAATGGTACTGAAGAATTAATTTATAGGGCAGCAATGGACAAACAGACTTGGCGAATAGACTTATGGACATGAGGACAGAGTTGGAGAGAGTGAGATGTATGGAAAGAGTAACATGGAAACTTACATTACCATATGTAAAATAGATAGCCAACAGAATTTGCTATATGGCTCAGAAACTCAAAAAGGGGCTCTGTATCAAACCAAAGGGGTGAGATGTGGAGGGAGATGGGAGGGAGGTTCAAAAGGGAGGGGATATATGTATACCTACTGCTGATTCATGTTGAGGTTTGACAGAAAACAAAATTCTGTAGAGCAATTATCCTTCAATAAAAATATAACTTAAAAAAAAAAAAAAGAATCCACCCTGCAATGTGGGAGACCTGGGTTGATCCCTGGGTTGGGAAGTTCCCCTGGAGAAGGGAAAGTTTACCCACACCAGTATTCTGGCCTGGAGAATTCCATGGACTGTATAGTCCATGTGGTCGCAAAGAGTTGGACACAACTGGGTGACTTTCACTTCACCTTCACTTCACTTCAACCCAGTTTTCTTATATTTTCACTTCCTTTCCTCTTGGATGCTGTGATGAGTCACATAGTTCCCTCTCAGGAATAAAGACTTATTCCCTCAGCTACTGAGAGGGCTGCCAATGAAAGCCCTCAGATGACAATCTGTTACAGGGACTGTTTAGGCTGCAGGGATCTGCATTGACCAAGGTTACAACCCCCTCCCTGAGTTTCTTGTATCCAGTGATTGATTGACTGATTTGTCTATGAAAAGACCCCACCCTCTTGCTTGAACCTCAGACAGCACTGAATGACCATCACATCTTTGGAACTTCCAGAAGGATAGAGACAAGTGTTGAGACTGCATTGTAGTTTACTTTCTCCTTCTTTTCAGTCTTGCTCTCCTTCCTTTCCTTCTGCAAGGCAGTCCCTAATAGGCCTTCTGCTTGTTAATCTCAATCTTGAACAATGACTTCCAGGGAACTCAACCTGCAACATCCTGTGAGTTTTAATGGTTTTACAACATTATAGGGTCTTCAGTCTCAGACAATTTTGGTGAGATACTGAAATCAGAGTACATGAGCTGACTAGCTGTGAGACACTGAGTGGGTCACTTAGCATCTCTAAACCTCATCTTGACACAGAGAATGGCATTAGTAATCATGAATTTAATAAGAAAATGAAGGTAAAACACTTAGCATGGTTACTGGCACATAAAGAGCTCTCAATGTACAAAAAATATATGAATTATTATTAAGGGGAGCATCACACAACCTCTGAAATATTGAACAAGAGATTCACTGGAGATCGTCTAATCTGATTTAATTTCACAAGTGAAGACAGAGTAAATAATTTGCTCAGGATGCGTAGTTGGGGCAGAGTTGAAACTAAAATGGAGGTCTTGCTGTACTGTGTTGACTTTAACTTTTAACCAAACACTTGAGAGTATAAAAACGGTACTATATAGCAATAGTAGTATTTCACACATTTGTGCTTAAAAACTGTCAAGTTTCATAAGAGGTGACTATAATTATCCTTAAGTTTTAAAAGAGACTAGAATTCAAGCAATATTTTTAATTCAAAAGAACTTTTGGAAATATTTCTTTTTTTGTCTCTGCTTCTGATTCCAATCACAGAAATGAAAGTCCTGGAGACTGGCTGAACTGCCTTCTGTATTTCTGAAGTGCCTTCAGAGTAGGATTTATGCACTAAGAACTTACAGTACTATTGACCGTCTTGTTGTCATGAGATAATGGAAGTCTCTCTGCTCCCTAGAGGTAAATTATACTTTATTTTTTTCCCTAAAAAATTAAAGCTAAGGAAAATCAGTTTCAAGGAGAAACTTACCAAAGACAGGTAAAAATTGCCTTATATTATCTGGATTTTAAACTGTGCAATAGGTGACTATAGTACTCAATCCAAGGATTATTATTCAAGTCACAGTTATGACATAACAAAGTTTAAATTATTTCCTTGCTTTCTTCTGTCAATACTTAACCAATCAACAGATATTTATTAAACACCTACTATGAACTCAGCAATATCTATCCTTCCTTATTTCCCAGAGGATGAAAACAAACCTATTCTATTAAGATTTGAACTCCAATTTTCGTGTATTTATACAAGACATTTAATGTATATGTTCAAGAAGCAATCATCACAGTGTTAGCATTGTATAAACTTGAAGAATCTACTTTTCATTAAAACACTCACCCCTCCATTAACACTCACTTAAATAGCATATTTTGATATATAACAATAATTAAAGGTATAATTGATAAGGCATTTATTGAAAGTGACCAAGGCTTTAATCTTCTCCTTAATACTTAAGACTCATATTATGTATTGTAGAGCATGTGTTTTTCCAAAAATGTTCAAGTTTCATAATTCAATTAGCAGTAAACATAAACTGTGTCAAAATAGTGTCACAGGTGAGTGGCATTTTGATGCTCTTATTTCTGAACACAGAACAAGAAATATTGACCTTATTACAAAGAATAAACATCAATAAAACAGCAGGTCTCTGATAAACAGTATAATTACCAGAAGGATCTGCCTATTTACACATCAGGACCTCTGTCTTCATATATCTTATCCTGTTATATAATTATCAAATAAAACAGTAATTCCAGAATAAGTAATAGCAATCACACAGAGTACTGCATAGTTAAATATTTTCATCTTAGTTGGAAGACATTAGTATATAATATCTAGCAAAGAATTACTCTGAATTTCTAAACACTGAACCAAACTGAAAAACCAATCAGCAGCTGGTGAGAGGGCATTTCTTTCATTCTTCTCACATGTGTTTCACTTTAGTTTAAAAAAAAAAAACTGTTCCTTTTAAGACATGGTGCTTTTTCATCTAGGCTTTTAGTTTGGGGAGGTTTCCTTTTGTAAATCAGTTCTTAAAAGAATGAATTCCTCATTCCAATGGGAGGTTCTTTTGCTTCACAGGCAAGTATCTCAGTATTCTTTTTCTTCCAGTGCTGTGATGGGTACACTAAGAACGGTCTCTTGCTGAGCTGTGTAGCTCCTACAGATGAGGACAGCAGGAGACCAGGCAGATAGCCAAGATGGAGAGTGAGAGGAGCTGAGATCACAGCCAAGGCTGCAGAAGGCAATCTGCTACATAAAAGCAGGAAAAGGAAAGCTCTTTCGCTGAGCCCTAAGGTTCTCCTTAAAGCCTGCCGGTTTGTGCACTTGCTTGCCCTCAATTGACCTGGGCTTCTGAGGAGCAGAAAAGCTTTATGGACACATGATTCTGAGTCACAACTTTGCATCATAATAGGTTTGTAGAGTCTCATTGGTAGGAATAGTATGCAGGTGTGTGGAGACCGCCAGATTGATTGATAGGCCCCTTCCTAGCTGCCATTCAGAAAGAAGATGCTCTTCATTCCTTCTTTGGAGGAGGCTTTGGCCAGTTTCTCTCCAAGCCATTTACTTTTTTAAAAAAAAAAAAAACACTTTGTTTTGTTTGTCCTTTAGGATTAGTGCCACTGTGTTTCAGGCTGAGCAGGATGGAGCATTTCAGTGTCACTCACACTAGTCAGTCAAACTGTGACAAAAGGCAGCCTCTTCCTGTCAGGATCTTGAGAAGGAGAGGAGGAGGCGCTCCACAGGGGCTCTCTTTGCAGCACTTAATGCTTTTGGTCCTGAAAGGAAAGAATGGGAAGGAGCAGGAAATTAGACTTAAGTCACCTCCAAATCAGTACAGAGTTCAATCCTAGTTGGTGTTTGTTTATAAAATAGCTCTCTAAGTAATTCACACTCTGTTTCCCATTTAACCTCTTGGCCACATGGCGTTCAGCCTACTGAGGAGATTTTCTGGAGTTGTTCATAAAAGTGCTGAGTTTGACACCGACAGAAAGGAATTTGGGGTCAGAATTACTATTTTAAACTTAGGCCTTTGGGATTTATAAAAGATGTTTCCGATATGCTAGAACAGCTGGAAGAGTCTTTGAGATCTGTGGTGTAAGCGAGGGCTTCCTTAATTTGTATTACAGGTGAGGAAAACCAGGCCCCAGGAGGTTGGCTGACTTTCTCCTGTACCTTCAGAACTTGTGATAACATCTTGCAGTCCTACGGCACAGGACTACTGAAGGGGAGAGCAAACCCCTCCATGCTTCCAGACCACTCCCAAGTTGAAGCTGCACTGGCAGAGGGGGGTGGTGGGTATCCCCTTGTCTCTCCCAGTCCCAGCTGAGGGTATTTCAGTCTCCACCAGATAAAAAGACATACAAAACCATTAGCCCCTTTTTTTTTTTTTTTCTCCTCTGTGAGGGTGGAGTTGGGACTGGTCACTGAGCAATTGTGATGACCCAGAAATTACATGAATTCATTTCTTTCTTTTTAGATAAAAGTACTTCTATTCCCATTTTTCTATGGCTCATTTTCAAGAGAAGAGTGGGGAAAAAAAAGTCCAGCATCTTTGCTAGCAGGCTCTCCTTTTCTATGCACAGTCTTTTATATTCTATCTTGATTCTCAGCCAATATCTTACTTTTTTGTACTTTGTGTCATTTAATCACCTAAAGAATCTGACTCAGTGTCCATCCCACTGGATCATAGACTACTCCTCCTTTATCTGCGTCTCCCAGGAGGAGAGGGAGGGCCTAGAAACCTTTTTCCCTGTTTGCTCCTGTCCTGACCATATAACTTCCTTTTCTGCCAGATCTCTTTTGAGGTGTTATTCATTTCTGAATTTGGTTCTTTAAAAATTAATTTTATGTAACAACAGAAAAATCTCTGGGAAAGTTATCTCATAATTAAAACAAACAAAGACTTGCTTCATATATGTGTAAAGAAATGCACAAAATAAATATATAAGTGTACATACCTATATAAATATATGTCCTATAAGATTTATCAAAAATCTGTTTTTAGGTTTATTTAAATTTTTTTTTTTTAGTTCAACAAATACAGGCCAAAAAAGGAAAACCAAAGGTAATTGAATTCAATACATCCTCTTTAATTGTTTTTCTTTGTGGAGGGGCAGGCAATTGTATGATGAAATGTTTCCACTTGGGCCATATCATATTGAAAGCCCTCTTTCTAACTACTCTTTGTGGGTCTTGGTACAGTTGAGGTAAAATAACAATAGTAACAAAGAAAAAGGAAATAACAATTTGCTAATGCATGGTGAAAGTACTTCAAAATAAAAAATGTTGGTGGAAGACTAGGATCAAACCTGCTCCCATTTCAGTCCTTGATTATGGTTTTGACTACAAGCCACGCACATATGCAAGAACATGTACACACAGACATACACACACTCACTCACATTGTTTACTTTATAAAGTCTTTACAAACCAGTGTTATTGTTCTGTGGGATTATGAGACTCTCCTGACAATTTTGTATTGGGATAATCAAAATAGTACAAGTTTATTTTATCAGCTGACATCCAATCAGGAAAACAGAAGCCACCTGGAATATTTCAAACAGAAATTGAAACAGGAAATTGGATACACGGATGCTGCTATAGGTGAGAGGCTAATAAAGAAATGGTGATGCAATTTAGAATTTAGACTTAGGAGGCAGCCACAACTACTGTTATTCTTGAGAGAATAAAAGGACCAAGTGGCTTTGCTGGAGCTTAGGGTCAGGGATAACTTAGTAAAAGGTGAAACCAAGGAGGACTCTGAGAGAAAGGCTGTCTCATGAAACTGTAATAGCACCAGAGGCTCAGACATAGAGAAGCCAAGAAAAGGAAACCAGGCTTTTAGTGATGACTCCTACTGACCAAGTGGAAGTGAAAGTGTTACTTACTCAGTCATGTTCAACTCTTTGTAACCCCATGGACTGTAGCCCACCAGGCTCCTCAGTCCATGGAATTCTCCTGGCAAGAATACTGGAGTGGGTTGCCATGCCCTCCTCCAGGGGATCTTCCCAACCCAGGTATGGAACCCAGGTTTCCTGCATCACAGACAGAATTTTTTACCATCTGAGCTACCAGGGAAGCCCCATTGACCAAACCTACATGGAAACCAGGGGAAAAGAAAGCCTTGTAAATGTCATTCCATGTGAAACAGAACACAGCAGCAGAAAGGCAGAGAAAGGATCTGAGAGCAAATAGACAAATGGAAAATCACAGGCTTGCTAATTATCTAACATATCTGGCACAGAGTAAATACTTAATAAATGTGAGGTTCCTTTGTTATAGCAATCTGTTTTAACAAATAGACATGGCAGCAATTAGTTGAAAGTTCAAGTAAAATGAAAAGCCAGAGTTATTTTACAGTAACTGTTCATAACAGTTGAGTTGACTGTAACTCCTGCTTATACAACATAGCTGAGATAGCTTTTGGTTATTGAAATATTTGCAAGAGTCATCCCATCACAAAGTGGCAAATATATTTGAGAGTAAACTTTCCGAGGACTTGAGGAAATTTTAATCATCTCTTCAATTTCACAAAAAACCACTGGCACTGCCTAACTACTCATGCTTTATGGCTAGGAATTAGATGCCTAATATTCCACTCTTCAGCTTTGGTACCTCATAGCTATTAATATAATATCATTACTACCAGTGCAACAGGATATACCGCTCAGAGGATCTTGTCTTTGAAGTGAAATGAAACCCTAAAGCTTTCATTTGCCTAATGAAAACTTCAGCCAGAAAGTTTCTCCATTTTCTGATCACATATGGAGTCTTCTAAGGTCACTTTGGCTTGGGACACCAGATGCTGGTCCTGCACATGGCATTCTCATCCAAATTTGGAGCAGGTGCCAATTATCAGAACAGGAAACAGATATTCAATCCTAAGAAAATTTCCCCCTTGGTTATATAAGGAGGGCTCTTCAGTGCTAAATTATAAAAGGATCCATATTAGCTTACTGCCTTAAGTACCAATCTGTGTAGGTTTTTGTCTTCTCCTTGGCCTATGACTTCTTGGAAAGCTGGGCATAAACATTAAGATCTCACATAAGAAGGCTTTATATAAATATGAATGTGATTTTCCCTAAATCTAAAGGTGGCTTTCATTAAAAAGCAACATTAGACCCCCTCTAATAGCCAGCATAGTATGAAGAAAAATAGCCCGAGATCTGAGAAAATGGGTCCTGACACAGATGTTTCTGTGTGGGGGCCTCTGCCCTTCCTTCTTTTCCAAATATACAACACTGAGTGGTGGCTGTCAGGGTCAGGAGAGGAGGAAGTTCTCAGATGCCCGTGCAAAGCAATAATCTTCAAGTGAATGCCAGGCCGACAGGGATGTGGTGTTAGTTACAAGGAAGTCAGGAGGCCAGGACTGAGAGTCAAGGAAAGTTAAAAACAAAATCAGTATGAGGGGAAGGGTCACAGAAGGAAGCAAAGATGAGAGTCAGAAGAAAAACATCTGTGGGGATTCTAAGAGCTAACAGGGAGGGGAAGAGGACAAGCACATATTTTCTTTGCTTTATGTTGCATGTGGCATGGTTTTGATATCCTCCCATTTTCCTTATAATATTCTCAACTCAAGACTGCTAATGTGTGGATATGAGTTACTCTGTCTAAATTGAGGGTCACTAACCAAATGTTACCACTCACCTACTCACTCCTTCAGCACTATTTCCTTGCTGCTTTTACCAAATATCCAGCCCCCGCCAAGTTCATGACTGTTTTGGTCTCATGTGGTTGGAATATTAGGGAGGGAACACACTCTGGTCTATATCTTGCTGCATTATCCTAAGATGAATAAGAGATTATTTCCCATCATTTTGCTCAATAGGATTTGGGTTTGCTTGCTTTTGAGAGAAATTTGGATAAGTGGGTAAAAGGAGTATTTCGTTGTTTTTACAATTTTTTTTTTGTCCTCAGTAGTAGAGACATGAGTTACACTCTGCTTCATGTTATCAACATAAGCCATTTTTTAAAATTCAATTTTACTTTTTCTGTTTTTCTCCCTTATCGCCTTTTCCGACATTCATCTTCCTCCTTTCCTATAGGCACCTGCACTGAGGTACTGGATTCAACCTTTTGATATGATTATATCCTTATAAAATTTGTAGTGGTATTAGGATATGTTTAAATACAAATGTGCTATGAATTTCATTATATTTCTTCTTTTTTTTTTACTTCATACTATATTTGTAAGTTCTGTGTACTTTGCTATATGAACATTTATGTACATATTGTCAACTGTGACATCATACAGTATGTATCTATCATAGTTTGGTTATCCATCCCTATATCCAGTCTCATTTTCTTGGCTACCTCAAAGTCTTCTCTTCTGTAAAAACTGCCATGATGAACAATCTCACACATGGTCCCTTAGGGATCAGCATAAGAAATCCTCTGGGATATATACCCTAGATGAAGATGGCTGAGATGTTGGTTATACACACACACTATTTCCCTCACTGCTGCCAAACTGTAAAGCAAATGTTTTACAATTCTTTTGGCCATCTGGTTTCCATTTGACCTCTAAATGATACAGAAATTCCAAATCAATACTCCTTAGCCTCATGTCTCATCACTCCAAAATTTCCTGCATAAATTTGTGTTCTTTCATAGAACCACATTATGGCCTGCAGACATTCTGCTGCATCAAAAATAAATCTGAGCTTGCTTTTGAAATGTCCATTACATTTATTAGAAGTGGTATAGATTGAGATACCACAATATGATGTTTAAAGCCATTATTAACCTGATCATTAAACACTTCAATTCGCAGCATTTTAAGCCATACTGATAGTCCCAGGTGAGATGCACTTCCTGTTGGGGAATGTGAGTAAAGAATTCAAGTTCAAAATCCTCCAATTCTGCATGAAATTTTGCATTGATTCTTATAACATGAACAGTCACAACTTCTCAAGATTATATGCTACTTTACTAGCATAACAAAGACACAAAAGCTATGAAATAAGATTCTTTCACAAATAGTTTTGGCATGACATAAAACTTCTGAAACTCTTTCTCTTAATACTAATCAACTGCTGACATTGTTTAATGGCAAGAATAAATCTTCATTTACCTAAGTAGAGGGCTCTGAAGCACAGGGGTGCCATCTTTGTGGTTTTTCTCCACCTCACCAACTGATCCTTCTTAGCCATCTTTACTGGCTCCACTGACTGGCCTCCTGGGCCTTCTCTTATTTATTTATTTATTTTGCCTTCTCTTTTTCTATATCCCTTCCTTGACCTTTACGTGACTTCCTTAGAAAGAGTTAGAAATGGCAACCCACTCCAGTATTCTTGCCTGGAGAATCCCATGGACAGAGGAGCCTGACAGACTACAGTCCATGGGATCACAAGAGTCGGACACGACTTAGTAACCAAACCACCACCACCACCACTCAACCAATATCAAGTAATCACATAGTCTCTTTTTCTTCT
Organism: Bison bison bison; assembly: GCF_000754665.1. Taxonomy (NCBI): domain Eukaryota; kingdom Metazoa; phylum Chordata; class Mammalia; order Artiodactyla; family Bovidae; genus Bison; species Bison bison. The sequence continues at coordinate 1,094,134 of NW_011494860.1, forward strand.
TTTCTCTCCATCTCCTCCTCTCCCCACTCCCTCTCTGAAGAGGCATATATATATATATATATATATATATATATAACATACTATGGCACTTCTCTTAAAAGAGACACTTACTCCTTGGAAGGAAAGTTATGACCAACCTAGATAGCATATTCAAAAGCAGAGACATTACTTTGCCAACAAAGGTCCATATAGTCAAGGCTATGTTTTTTCCAGTGGTCGTGTATGGATGTGAGAGTTGGACTGTGAAGAAAGCTGAGCGCTGAAGAATTGATGCCTTTGAACTGTGGTGTTGGAGAAGACTCTTGAGAGTCCCTTGGACTACAAGGAGATCCAACCATTCCATTCTGAAGGAGATCAGCCCTGGGATTTCTTTGGAAAGAATGATGCTGAAGCTGAAACTCCAGTACTTTGGCCACTTCATGCAAAGAGTTGACTCATTGGAAAAGACTCTGATGCTGGGAGGGATTGGGAGCAGGAGGAGAAGGGGACGACAGAGGATGAGATGGCTGGATGGCCTCACTGACTCCATGGACGTGAGTTTGAGTGAACTCCAGGGTTGGTGATGAACAGGGAGGCCCGGCATGCTGCAATTCATGGAGTCGCAAAGAGTCTGACATGACTGAGCAACTGAACTGATGGCACTTCTCTCCCATAGAATACATATTTCATAAAAGCAAAATCCTCATATGCCTTGTAAACATCTGTATCTCCTATGTCTAGAACAATACTTTTTTTTTTCTTTTTTTGACTGAGTGAATGAAAAACTGGTACAGGGAATTTTGATGGTATGTGCCCTAAATCAAAGCAAGGTTTTGATAATATGACTAGGGAAAGAATACTACCTGAATCCCACCCCAGACCATAACCATTTCTTCTCACAATGCACTCAAGAATATAATTTATGAAAGTAACAATGTCACAAAAAACACAATCACATTACTGTCATCTAGGCTTGTGTCCAAACCACAATGAGAAGTTTTACCCTCTAATCCTTAGGACCCTTTATTGAATTCTAACCTAAATTCTATAGTATTTTTGTATTCAGGTTGTATTAGAATATCAGGGGATGAAAAAGAAGAAAGAATCAATATTTAAGATGCAAGAGGAGAAAGGAATAGGATGGCCAGGACTACTGTCTTATGCTTTAGACTTTACAAAGTGAGGAGACAGAAAAGCATACCATATTTTTGTGTGGCATTTCAATGAATTATGAACGGTCTCATGATGAACTATGGCTATGCATGTTCTGGAATCAGACTGATCAGTTTATTTTTAACCTTCTTTAAGCAAGATAAGAATGCAAGTGTAGAGTGGGTGACCAAAGGGGCATCCTTCTAGCATGCTTCTACTTAATCTCTATCTTTTATCCAGTTGTGGTCATTACCTGCTCTCCAGCTGTCACTTTGGACTTTTGAGATGAAAAGCAAGAGACATTTTTTTAAAGCACTCCACAGCATTCAGAACACTTTTATCACAAAAACAATCTCTTTAGAGTTTTACTACAACATTGTGAGGTGGACAAGGCAAATACTAACATGCCCATCTCAAGGATTAAGAAACACTTGATCTCATACTTAGGAAATTTTGCCACAGCCATTGACAACAGTAAAGTTCTCATTCCTCTTGTTTATTTCTAATCACCTCTTATATATATCTATATCTATATCTATCTATCTTTCTATATATATATATATATATAGCGGGGTTACTGGATTTTGTGAGGAGAAAAAGAATGTTTCATATTTGATACAACAGTGTTTATGGTTGATTTTATTAACTACGATTATTTTAGTTTGTACAGATAGTTCTTCTGATAAGCCGCAAAGTACATTCTATACATTTCTACCACCTTTCTACTTTATCAGTGATAAGAGAGAATTGAGAAAGTTCAGGATAAAAAAGCAAAATACATGTCTCTGCTAGAGAATAGGAGAAAATGTATAGGAGTTTATAGTCTATGTAGTCATGGCTGGAAATTTTAAATTTTGCATTTTCTTCTGTGCATGCAGAAGGGATGAAAGATCATTCAGAAATCTTGTTCACAATGTGCTTAGAAAAATCTAAACCTTGTTAAAGAAACCAAAGCAACTCTTTTCTATGAGAGGGAAATTCAGTGCTTACAATTCTGCAGATGAAAGTCCTTAAAACACCAGCACCCTGTCTCCTCAGCATGCATATTACATAACGTTTAGTTAGATGCACAGGAAGTTGTTTAATTTTAGTTGAGTTTTGAGTTCATGTTGGTCTATGCCATGTTTCTTGGCTCAAGTCAAAGGTAAGGCAACAGGGAATGTGCTTTATCCCTGAAAGATATTACGGTGTGAGACACCCTATAAAAGTTAAATTTATTTAATACTTGCAGCAAGTCAACACTTTTATGATTAATATGGCTATTGACCACAGACTTTTTATATACTATTTCAAGTTTGTGTTTGAGGATCTCAATAAATCATCTAATGTCACTGAGTTTAGGGTTCTGCCTAGGAAATTTTGGTCCAGTTTATTGAGCCACACACAACAGATCTGCCATAAATAATAATGTGTTATTTATGGCTTTCCTGGTCCACTTAATAAAACATGGAAACGAATGATGAAATAAACTTGGAAGAATAATAGTAAAAACTGAGCAAATTCTTACAATCTTAAACAAAATAGCTAAACAGAGTCACTATATTTTATACTGGCTTATTGGTTTGTATGTGTGTGTATGATGTATGGTGCTTATTCTATCTGACTCATAGCAGTTCAATCTTGTTATATATAGATAGATCTCATGTATTGTTAATTATTTACCTCAGAGGGTTTCTCTTAGTTACTGATCTGATTAATATTTGGTCTTATTGAAATCAATTAAACAAAAGCTTGAAGGAGTCTTGTTTAATGGTTCTATCAAAAACTACTGTTACTGATCTACCTTCAACCAAGGATACGTCTCTCTGTATAATTAGCATCTTCTTTGACTATGTATAAGACTAAGAGAAGGACATATAAAACTGCATGGCATGTAGAAGAAGATGAAATCAATCGGCCTTTTTCTAATCTTTGATTTAATATTACAATGTGAGAATGTTGTTTCCAAAAAGAAGGGTTTTGGAAATTAAATCACAAATGCTATCTCTATTATTCTAAGGAAAGTATATGAAAGCTCTTTTCATTTGATTGCTTGCTTTGATGCAAAGAAATGAAAAACATAGACAAGTGTATCAGAACTTTTTGTCTAATAGTTATCTCCTGATTTTGAGCTTTATGTCATGCTCAGTAGCTTAGTCGTGTCTCTTTGTGACCCCAGGGACTGAGACAGGCAAAAATACTAGACTGGCAAGGCCTGGCTCCTCTGTCCATAGAATTTTCCAAGCAAGAATATTGGACTGGGTTACTATTTGCTCCTCCAGGGGATCTTCCCAAGCCAAGATCAAATACACATCTCCTGTATGAGACTGCATTGGCAGGCCAATTCTTTACCACTGAACCACCTAGGAATCCCAAATAAGCAAATATTATAGTTAGACCTGTCTAGCACCAGGCTGATATATGAAAAATTCAACAACTCTTTATTGACTGTTAATGGTTGTCTTTACTATTATTTCAAATCAACTTTTAGCCATCAGGTTCTGATCAGGCAGTTCATGACCCACACAGTATACTTAGAGAAGTAGTAATGGCCAACTGCAATAGTACACTGTTATCTTATTCCAGTAGTTTCACTCCCAAATACCTTAAAGGATGGGCCTTGTAAGTTAGTTAAAAAAGAAAGGTCTTCAGGTTTTCCATATCACTGTTACTCAGGGAGAAGCCTCTAGTCTAGGCACTGCTTTCGTCTAGATCTCCCTGGTCTTCAAAGTTAGTCCAAAAGCTCTCTACATATGCATAGAATGTGACTGTTAGAGGAACACTGCTTAGCTTTTGATCAGCACAGACCTCTGGGTATGTTTGGGAACTCTGTTTCACAGGAGAATATATCTTATCTGAAGCAAGATTAAGACATAAACTTGAACACAGTGCATCCTAGTTGAAAGTGAAAGTCTCTCGGTCATGTCTGACTCATTGTGACCCTGTGGACTATACAGTCCATGGAGTTCTCCAGGCCAGAATACTGGAGTGGGTAGCCAGTCCCTTCTCCAGGGGATCTTCCCAACCCAGGGATTGAACCCAGGTCTCCTGTTTGGCAGACAGATTCTTTACCAATGAGCCACCTGGGAAGCCCTATATCCTGGTTACTTACAATTAAAAAGATGGGAAAGGAAATAAAAAATAACATTGACTCATTAAAATTTTCCAAAGGTGTATGAGGTAGAAAGTATAGACGTTATTATCCCCACTTCAAAGATAAAGAAACAGTGTTCAGAAGAAATTCATTAATTGTACAAAGTCACCACATACTCAATTTATCAATTAGGCCCCTGGCAAGATAGAGATGGTATACACACAAACTGGGTAACTGGAGAGAATATAATAGAGGTCTGTTTACAAAGCTGGAGGCAAGGTATAGGAAAAGTAACAAGAAATGGTACTGTTTACTGCGGCTGATATTAGTTTGGGACCTGAAAGGACAAAAGGGAGAGAACAGTTTCTGCAACCCAAGAGTGTGCCACCAGATAGGTCAAGTGGCATTAAAAGGCCCCAGTCAAGCCACAGTTACCCAAAAAGAAGGAAAGAAAAGCAGTGAATACCCTCTCCCAACTTCCCTTGGCCCAGGGATTGAACCTAGGACCCCCACTCCCACCCCCCCCCCCCACCGCATTACAGGCAGTTTCTTTACCATTTGAGCCCCCAGGGAAGTCCATGAATACTGGAATGGGCTGCCATTGCCTTCTCCAAGGGATCTTCCTGACCCAGGAATCAAACTGGTCGCCTGCATTGCTGGCAGGTTCTTTACCAGCTGAACTACTAGAGAAGCAGGCTACAAATGAAAATAGCAGTGAGCATTAAGGCTGATTTTAATATTTCTTAAGACCAAAGCCTTTGACTGTATGGATCACAATAAACTGTGGAAAATTCTGAAAGAGGTGGGAATACCAGACCACCTGACCTGCCTCTTGAGAAACCTGTATGCAGGTCAGGAAGCAACAGTTAGAACTGCACATGGAACAACAGAGTGGTTCCAAATAGAAAAAGGAGTACGTCAAGGCTGTATATTGTCACCCTGCTTATTTAACTTATATGCAGAGTACATCATGAGAAACGCTGGGCTGGAAGAAGCACAAGCTGGAATCAAGATTGCCGGGAGAAATATCAATAACCTCAGATATGCAGATGACACCACCCTTATGGCAGAAAGTGAAGAGGAACTAAAAAGCCTGTTGATGAAAGTAAAAGACAAGAGTGGAAAAGTTGGCTTAAAGCTCAACATTCAGAAAACGAAGATCATGGCATCCGGTCCCATCACTTCATGGCAAATAGAAGGGGAAACAGTGGAAACAGTTTCAGACTTTATTTTTTGGGGCTCCAAAATCACTGCAGATGGTGATTGCAGCCATGAAAT
>NW_011494860.1:1099715-1111957 GCF_000754665.1 Bison bison bison
CTGCAAGGAGGTCAAACCAGTCCATTCTAAAGGAAATCAGTCCTGGGTGTTCTTTGGAAGAATGATGCTAAAGCTGAAACTCCAGTCCTTTGGCCACCTCATGCGAAGAGTTGACTCATTGGAAAAGACTCTGATGCTGGGAGGGATTGGGGGCCGGAGGAGAAGGGGACGACAGAGGATGAGATGGCTGGATGGCATCACCGACTCAATGGACATGAGTTTGAGTGAACTCCGGGAGTTGGTGATGGACAGGGAAGCCTGGCGTGCTACGATTCATTGGGTCACAAAGAGTCGGACACGACTGAGCGACTCAACTGAAACTGAACTGAAGACAAAAATAACTTTGTTTCTAAAAGGACAAAAAAAAAAAACAAAAACATTTCTTTCTCTCCCCCGTATCAAGTATATGAGAAAGACTGATTGCCAATGGTTTATTTAGAAATTAGTCATTAGATGCCTATTATAGTTCTCACACTGCTTTAGGTCTTGCAGAAAATAATATATATATATGTATATATATATAGTTTATAGACCCAGCCCTTAAGAAGCTCCCAAATCTAGTTTAAAAGTCATATGTTACTGTCATAAAATGTGTAAAATCTGTTTTCTATTTTATTTGGATCTACAATTTTCTGAATAGAAATATCAGGGGATGTTTAATAAATCTTGTGTTAAATTGTTCTGTGGTCACATAAGCTTGGGGAAAACTAGTAGAGACAAATTAAACAGGTTATTTGCAGCAGGAATTTTCAGAGACTTAATCATGGTAAATGTTGTACAATACTTCAAAAGTATGGAATATTTTCTGAACTTATTTCCCAGGACACATTTTTCCCCACATATAAGGTCTCTGAAGATTAAGTACCCCCATATACAGAAAAATTTTTTGAAAACTATGACCACATGTCACCACCCTGATGCTGGGAAAGACTGAAGGCAAAAGGAAAAGAGGGAGGCAGAAGATAGGATGGTTAGATAACATTACCAACTCAATGGATGTTAGTTTGAACAAATTCTGGGAGATAGTGAAGGACAGGGAAGCCTGGCATACTGCAGTCCATGGGGTTGCAAAGAGTTGGACACAACTTAGTGACTGACATCAACATGACCACATGATTTCATCATTTCAAATTTGAGTAGATCTTCTATTCATAATGTCTTCAAATATTTTAGCTTTAGGTTAGTGTCCTCTAGACTAATTATTAGATAATTTTTCAGCAAAATACAGATGTTAAATATAATAAAATAATTCATATTTAAAAAGAAGTTTTACTTACTAAAATCCTTTTCTAAATATAAATAATTATCCTTTGACCTATGGTTTGTAAACCTAAATTTTGTTTATTAAATTTCTTAAATTAGTATATGTCTGCATTAATTTTAAGAGTTTAAATGATCGTGTCACCTGTCTTCTGATTAACTCACTTTATTTACTTTTAATCTCAGTTTTTTTTTTTATTGTTTTACTTTACAATATTGTAGTGGTTTTGTCATACATTGACATGAATCTGCCATGGATGTACATGTGTTCCCCATCCTGAACCCCCCTCCTATCTCACTCCTCATCCCATCCCTCTGGGTCATCCCAGTACACCAGCCCCGAGCACCCTGTATCATGCATCAAACCTGGACTGGTGATTCGTTTCACATGTGATAATTTACATGTTTCAATAGCATTCTCCCATATCATCCCACCCTCGGCCTTTCCCACAGAGTCCAAAAGACTGTTCTATACATCTGTGTCTCTTTTGCTGTCTCGCATACAGTGTTATCATTACCATCTTTCTAAATTCCATATATATGCGTTAGTATACTGTATTGGTGTTTTTCTTTCTGGCTTACTTCACTCTATATAATAGGTTCCAGTTTCATCCACCTCATTAGAACTGATTCAAATGTATTCTTTTTAATAGTTGAGTAATACTCCACTGTGTATATGTACCACAGCTTTCTTATTCATTCGTCTGCTGATGGACATCTAGGTTGCTTCCATGTCCTGGCTATTATAAACAGTGCTGCGATGAACATTGGGGTACACGTGTCTCCTTCAATTCTGGTTTCCTTGGTGTGTATGCCCAGCAGTGGGATTGCTGGGCCGTATGGCGGTTTTATTTCCAGTTTTTTAAGGAATCTCCACACTGTTCTCCATAGTGGCTGTACTAGTTTGCATTCCCACCCACAGTGTAAGAGGGTTCCCTTTTCTCCACACCCTCTCCAGCATTTATTGCTTGTAGACTTTTGGATAGCAGCCATTCTGACTGGCGTGAAATGATACCTCATTGTGGTTTTGATTTGCATTTCTCTGATAATGAGTGATGTTGAGCATCTTATCATATGTTTGTTAGCCATCTTTATGTCTTCTTTGGAGAAATGTCTGTTTAGTTCTTTGGTCTACTTTTTGATTGGGTCATTTATCTTTCTGGAATTGAGCTGCAGGAGTTGCTTGTATATTTTTGAGATAATTCTTTGTCCGTTGCTTTGTTTGCTATTATTTTCTCCCATTCTGAAGGCTGTCTTTTCACCTTGCTTATAGTTTCCTTTGTTGTGCAGACACTTTCTAATTAAGGCCCCATTTGTTTATTTTTGCTATTTCCAATATTCTGGGAGTTGGGTCATAGAGGATCCTGCTGTGGTTTGTGTCAAAGAGTGTTTTGCCTATGTTTTCCTCTATTGCACTCCAGAGAGAAATCCAGCCCCATCCACCAGAACATCAACTCACTTTATAAAAGTCAGGCAATTAGTATTAATAGTAAGTATAGTAGTTAGGGGCTTCCCAGGTGGCACTAGTGGTAAAGAACCTGCCTGCCAGTGCAGGAGACATAAGAGATGCAGGTTCAATCTCTAGGTCAGGAAGATCCCCTGGAGGAGGGCACAGCAACCCACTCCTGTATTCTTGCCTGGAGAATCCCATGGACAGAGGAGCCTGGTGGGCTACAGTTCATGGGATCTCAAAGAGTCGGACATGACTGAGTGACTAAGCACACATATGCTGTTCAGTCGCTCAGTCGTGTCTGACTCTTTGCGACCCCATGGATTGCAGCACACCAGGCTTCCCTGTCCTTCACCAGCTCCTGGAGTGTTCTCAAAGTTATGTCCATTGAGTTGGTGATGCCATACAACCATCTTGTCCTCTGTTGTTCCCCTTCTTCTCCTGCTCTCAATCTTTCCCAGCATCAGGGCCTTTTCTAATGAGTCAGCTCTTCGCACCAGGTGGCCAAAGTATTGGAGCTTCAGCTTGAGCATCAGTCCTTCCAATGAATATTCAGGACTGATTTTCTTTAGGATTGACTGGTTTGACTTCTTTGCAGTCCAAGGGACTCTCAAGAGTCTTCTCCAGGATTAGATAGAGTTCAAAAGCATCAATTCTTCACTGCTCAACCTTCTTTATGGTCCAGCTCTCACATCCATACATGACTGCTGGAAAAAACATAGCTTTGACTATATGAACATTGTTGGCAAAGTGATGTCTCTGCTGGCATAAGTCTTTTTGAAGGAGGTCATCATTACTGCCATTACCCCTACTACAGTTTGACCTCCAAGCCAAACTACAGGGAGGGAACATATCCCCACCCATCAGCAGAAAATTGGATTAAAGATTTACTGAAAATGGTCCTGCCCACCAAAGCAAGACCCAGTTTACCCCACAGCCAATCCCTCCCATCAGGAAATTTTCACAAGCCTCTTATTCTCATCCATCAGAGGGAAGACAGAATGAAACCACAATCACAGAAAACTAGCCAAACATCACATGGACCACAGCCTTGTTTAACTCAATGAAACTATGAGCCATGCCATATAGGGCATGCCATATCCACCCAAGATGGACAGGTTATAGTGGACAGTTCTGACAAAACATTATCCACTGGAGAGGGGAATGGCAAACCACTTCAGTATTCTTGCCTTGAGAACCCCATGAACAGAATGAAAAGCATGCATAGTAGTTATGTAGTCATAAACATATGACTAGAAATATACATACATGAATATATAGAGACATATATACATTTTAGGATATAGCCTGTTGATATTTTCCCCCAGAATATGGCATTATGATTGCTTTTCCTTCTTTGTTGACTTTCCCTATGTCTAATCTCCAGTTCCCAGTGGCTGACATACAGCCTGAATACAGGGCTATAACTGTACATATATTTCCTTGCAAATGCAAACTCATGCTGCCATCTTTACTAAAAGTTAATAGAAGAAGAGTTAGCATCTGTTACTGTGAACCACTGGCTATTCATTAGTTAAAATTAACTTTGCAAAAGTATTTTTAAAGATAGGTGTGTGTGGAATGGTGTGAGGTGCTCAGCTGAGTCTGGACTTGGAAATAAAGGCACTGAGTGTAGTCTCAAATTTGCACCAGATTAATTGTACAGCTTTAAGGAAGTCACTTTGCAGGACTGGATAGAGATGTGAGGGCATGCTAAATGTCCATTGAAACGAATTCTCTGGAAGTCTTTGTTTTCCATTTATTTAGAGGAGAAACTAAGTTCTGTACAGGGTACAGAGAAAGAAAGAAAGAAAATCGCTGGTAGCCTGGCTCAACTTACAAACTCATAATTCTTTCTTTCTTTTTTTTTTTTTTGCAATAAAGAGACTTTTCTCCAGGCAGAGGAGGTCCAATGTAGTTACTAATGATACTTGGTGGTTTTTAGTTTTTTTCTTTCCCCACTCCCAAATACTCCAAAAAATTTATTACCAAAACGTTTCCTTCCAAAAATATTTTCATATAATTACTCTCATTTTTAATATTTAAATATTTTATCACCCATATACTGTCTTAAAATGTTCTACAAATGAGTGTTTCTAAACAATTGACTTGTTGGCTAGACTTTACTCAGTTCCTTCAATTGAGGCCAGTTTTATCTTCTGAATAATATGGTTGGATGACCTCAGTAATCACTAACCCTGAAAATCAGAATCATCTAGATTAAAAAAATACAAATTCTCTACTCCTACCCTAGATCAACTGAATCTGAAGATTCCATAAGTAAGGACTCAATAAACATATTTTTATAAGACTTTCTTGGATGCTGTAGATATAGTGTGTCCACTGGATTGTGTGTGATATAACATGACACAATGATTTGTTTTGGCATTCTGATCCTAAAGGCCATGACCTGGAAGTGAAAAAGATTAAATAGACTATATGCTGGCTAAATACAAGGATATTTTATTTCTCAGTAGGTATGTCATTACCACTTTAAGGAATGCATGGTAGTCATTACTACCTTTCTTTTACACAGGAGGATGCAGAAGACCAGAAACGGTAAAGGACTTGTATAAGGTCATTAACATCGGAAAAGGATACATAGCCCCTGACTTCTAGTACAATTATCTTTAAATTATTGCAATTCTAATATGTGAAATACTGAAGAAGGGGGTTTTAAATGTCATTATCAACTCATTAATGCTTTCCCCCTTCCCAATTCTAGGCCATGGGAAAGAAATGATTTCTGGGTATGCTGTGGTTTTCCTGTATAAATGAGCCCATTAAAATGGTCCTCTCTTCTTCCTGCCTAACTAGTTTCTCTCGGTTCTCAGTGGATGAAATAATGTGTACTACTTAAGATTCATATTTTCTTTCTAACTATGCCTTGAAGGAGCAGGATTAACTTTCTCAGCTTCTTCTCCAGCAGTAAACTCTAATTGGCTGACAGCTTGCTCAGACAAACACATAGCCCCTGAGGGTTTTTATGGTAAAAGAAAAGAAAACATGGTCACAGACCTACAATTTCTCAATAAATTTCTCCCACAAATTTTAAAATTGGATGCATCAGGAAGGCTGAAACAAAGATGTTAGATACTAGCCAATAAAATTAGAAAATGATCCAATATTCTTCCTTCTTCCTGAAATGTCCTTTCTATCATCTCATACAAGAACATATTCTCAACCTTGTAAATTTCATTCACATATGATCATGTGTAAATACAATGCTTTATTAATCACTCCAGTCAGAAATGTTGCAACTATCTCAAAACTGACCATATACTACCTATGTGTTTGTCTTTACCCATGTTTGTGTCTTCTGAAGACATTGCTGATTTTTTCCTCAACTTCTTTTACCCTGCATAGTAGCAATGGGTTTTGAGAAGGATTGACTCTGCTCCAATGCAGCCTCCTACCCATGGACACCGATTTATTCTGGTAACTCAATTCAGTTCAGTTCAGTTGCTCAGTTATGTCTGACTCTTTGTGACCCCGTGCATGGACTGAAGCATGCCAGGGTTCCCTGTCTATCACCAACTCCTGGATTTTACTCAAACTCATGTCCTTTGAGTCAGTGATGTCATCCAACCATCTCATTCTCTGTCATCTGCTTCTCCTCCTGCCTTCGATCTTTCCCAGCATTAGGGTCTTTTCAAATGAGTCAGTTCTTCACATCAGGTGGCCAAAGTACTGGAATTTCAGCTTCATCATCAGTCCTTCCAATGATTATTCAAGACTGATTTCCCTTAGAATGGACTGGTTAGGTAACTCAGGCCTAAGCAATCACTGCATGACTTTCCATGGTTCCAGGGAGAAATGGAGGCTAAAGGGATGGTTCAAAACCCAAGACTTTCTCCTTGCATGTTAGCACTGGGGCACTCTTTCTGAAGGATATGGTTACAGAAGCCTGAACTGCTCCAGCCATTTTGCTATCATGAAAGAAGGGATCCTGCAGATGCAGCTGGCACATTACAGAGGGCAGAAGTGAGAGAATTACACAAAAATAGTACCAAAGCCTCTTCTAACTATGGTTTCTACAGTGATAACATGTATTACAAATATCATTTGAATGTAGGATTTTTTATTTCTATCCTCTATTAAACCAAGTTAAAAAAAAATTTTTTAACAGGATTACTAAGAAGATAAATGAAGATGTTGTAGATGCAGAAAAACTTTTGGCAAAGCCTCTCACAAAACTTAAAATTCCTTTGGAAACATACGGTTTGAATGAATAATCAATTAAATGCCAGTCTCCAATGCCATGTCACAAGGTACTGGATGTTCAGCATTCATACAATCAACTGGAGAGAAGAAATAGAAAGTAGGCTTAGTGAATCTCTAAATTTGAGAGCAGTAGATAATATGTTTGATGAGTAAATCATAATTTTACATGATCTCTATAGTCTAGAATGAATAAAAAAGATAAATTTACACATATGAATATTTTCACATTAAAAGTTGTTTAAATAACAATGGAGAAGACTCTTGAGAGTCCCTTGGACTGCAAGGAGATCCAACCAGTCTATTCTGAAGATCAGCCCTGGGATTTCTTTGGAAGGAATGCTGCTAAAGCTGAAACTCCAGTACTTTGGCCGCCTCATGCGAAGAGTTGACTCATTGGAAAAGACTCTGATGCTGGGAGGGATTGGGGGCAGGAGGAGAAGGGGGCGACAGAGGATGAGATGGCTGGATGGCATCACTTACTCGATGGACATGAGTCTGGGTGAACTCCAGAAGTTGGTGATGGACAGAGAGGCCTGGTATGCTGCAATTCATGGGGTACCAAAGAGTCGGACACAACTGAGCGACTGAACTGAACCAAAATGAAGTAACAGTGGATGGGTGGGGAGAAAGACTAAGTCAATGAAAAAGTCTTGGGGTTAAGTTGGTTACCAACTTTATAGAAACTCATAAAGTAATATGATATCTATATTTTAAAACCTAAGACATTTTAAAGTTTTGATTAACAGAAGCATAATGCCTACAGCAAGAAAATAAAGATCAATTCTGCTTTTTCTGTGGTTAGATAATATAGGAAGAGGCTTCAAAGGTGTCTCAGTGGTAAAGAATCCACCTACCAATTCAGGAGACTCAGGTTCTATCCCTGAGTTGGTAAGATTTCTTAGAGAAGGAAATGGCAACTGACTCCAGTATTCCTGCCTGGGAAATCCCATAGACAGAGGAGACTGGTTGGCTACAGTCTATGGGGTAGCAAAAGAGTAGAACACGACTTAGTGACTAAACAGAAACAACCGCAAATATAGGAAGCTGCATGTTAGATTTTGCGTAGATTAGATTTTAGCATTTAGTAGGTTACAATTGAGAAATAGTTACAAATTGATGTTTCTTAAGTTGTAAAGTATTATATAAAAGCTTTTTCAGTTTCTTTTCCATTATAGTTTTTTATAATATTGACTATAACTTCCTGTGTTATATAGTAAATCCTTGCTGCTTTTATATTTTGTGTATAATAGTGTGTAGCTCTTAATCCTATGTTCTTAATGTATACTCTCCTCCCTTTCATCTTTGATAATAGTAAGTTTGTTTTCTATGTCTGTTAGTCTGATTCTGTTTTGAAAATAAATTCATTTTTAATGTTTTTACATTCCCCATATAAGTGATATATAATATTTGTCTTTCTCTGCCTGATTTATTTCACTTAGTATGATAATCTCTAGGTCCACCCTAGAGATTGTCAATTGCTGCAATAATGTCAATTGCTGCAAATGACATTATTTTCTTCTTTTTTATGGCTGAGTAGTATTCTGCCACACCCTCTTTATCCATTCATCTGGATAAGTAACACTTAGGTTACTTCCATGTCTTGACTATTGTAAATAGGACTGCTATGAATATTGGGGTATATATACCTTTTCAAATTAGTTTTTGTCTTTTCCAGACATATGCTTAGGAGTGGGATTGCCAGAATATATGGCTGCTCTATTTTTAGTTTATAAGGAACATGTTTCTCTCCTTTTCATAGTGGCTACACAAATTTACATTCCCATCAGCAGTGTAGGAGGATTCCCTTTTCGCCACACACTCTCCAGCATTTATTATTTATATGCATTTTAATAACTATTCTGACTGGTGTGAGGTGATACCTTATTATAGATTTGATTTGCATTTCTCTAATAATTAACACTGTTGAGAATCTTTTCATGTGCCTATTAACTATCTGTGTGTCTTCCTTGGAGAAATGTCTATTTACGTCTTGTACCATGTTTTGATTGGCTTGTTTGTTTTTGTGATATTGAGTTGTATGAGTTGTTTGTATATTTTGGAAATTAACTCTTTGTAAGTCACATTGTTTGAAAATATTTTCTTCCATTATATAGCATGGCTTTTCATTTGTTTATGGTTTTTTGACTATGAAAAAGGTTTTAAGATTGATTAGGTCCTAAATATTTATTTTTTTCATTTATTTCTTTTGCTTTTTTATTTTTTGACCTAAAAAACATTGGTACAATTTACATCAGAAAATGTTTTCTATATGTCCTCGGAGTTTTATGATGTCATGTCTCATACAAAATAATAATTTTTACATATTTATTTATTCATTAATCAAATATGTATTTAACACTAAATGATATGAACATTTCTGGATCTACAAACAGGTATAACACCTGGAGATGTTAACAGTTTAGTGAAGAACAAAGACAAAAGTCTAATAAATTACAATATTGTGAAATAAGTATAAAGAGTAGATGGATATACTTACATAAAAACACCAGTAACAGAGCCACTAAACTAACTTTGATAGACATGTTGGCTTTTGATTTCAGTCTATAAAGGAGAGTACAAACTTTCCTAGGCAGAGAAAAAAATGTCCTAAAGAAATATATAGAGAGGATAAGACAGAAATATGAAATCTAAGTAGCCCTTTATGGTTGAATCATAGAGAGAACTTCAGTGGGGAAAGGGAAGGCTTGGAAGAAAAGTACAGACTAAATTATTTAAATAATTTAATTGGGCTGAAGTATAAAGAATGGATTAGAATACTAACGTGATTTATTAGGATGGAGAAATAATTGAAGTAAAATGAAAGTGAAAACATTTAGTCACTAGGTTGTGTCAGACTCTTTGTGACCACATGGACTGTAGCCTGCCAGGCTCCTCTTCCACGGAAAGCTTCAGGCACAAAACTGGAATGGGTAGCCCTTCCCTTCTCCAGGGGATCTTCCAGACTCAGGGATCAAACCCGGGTCCCTTGCATTGCAGATTCTTTACTGTCTGAGCCACTAGGGAATAAATGGTTAAGAACAACAGTCCAACTTTCAAAATAAGAAAAGTAAGGGAACTAATGACATTGATTGAAAAAAATACGTTATTCAGCATTAACATTAACCAGAAGAGAAAGAAATCTCAGAAGCATATTCAAGTATATATAAAACTGATAGATGAAAAGTTATATTTAAAATATATAAAAAAGAGCTATTCAACAGATGAACAAAAGTTTCTAAGGTAGTTGATTAAATTTTGGGGAAAAAAACAAATCAGAACTCTAAGCTATATAAATAAATAAATTCCTAGTAAAGCAACAATTTAAATACAAAAAAATGAAATATTTAAACAACTAAACATATACAAAATTCCCTCAGAGTGAGGAGATTTTTTGGAGCATAAATTCAAAAATATTAAAAAGAAAGGAAACTATTGTTATATTTGGTTCATCAAAGAAGAAGAAGAAGGAAATAGAAGAAGAGAAAGAAGAGAGAAATAAAGAGAAAATTTAAATAAAGAGAAATAAAAGAAAATCAATTAAGAAACATCTGCCCCAGTCCACCCATATACATTCATCTTCACCCTGTTTCTCATTTCAGTAAATTGCATTTCCATCTACCTAATTATTCAAATCAAACCCTTAGATGTCCACATCCCTTGATTCTTTCCTTGTCTCTATTTTTCCGTATTCAATATGTTTCTAAGTATTGTTTGTTTTACCAATCAAAATAGACTTTGAATTCAGCTACTTCTCTCAATTTCTCCTGCCATCAGTCTAATATTAATACAAGGGACCATGGCTCAGATTCTTGAAATTTCTCCAAAGGGGTTTCCCTACTACCATATTTAACGCTGTAACAGCCACTCTCCAATAGCAGCCAGGGTGCTTAAAATGCTACAGTGATATCCATTATTTATCTATATTTATTGAGCATCTACAATATTCTAGGACTCTTCTGAGTTGAGGCTGAAGCAGTAAGCAAAGCTATCAAATTATCTGCCCTCATAAAACGGACATACTAATGGGGGTAGAGAGTGGAGGAAGACGATAACCATCAGCCAAATAGTATTTCAGAAGATAAGTACCATGGAGAAGTATAAAGCAAAAAAAGGCCATAGGAATGGTCTAGGAAGTCATCTTCTGCAGTTGTGTGCTTTGTGCACTGCATCGAAACTTGGCAGAGAGGACAAGAGCAACTGAACTCCTAGTGGTATAATTTGTCTAATTTTTCTGCCCAGATGGTGCTCCTTTTATAAATATATCTGCCAGTGGTGAATATCTTTTTTTTTAATTTACTCAAAAGCGCAGTTCATGGGCCACCAGGATAGCTCTGTTTTAGAAGGATGAAAGATCAGTGAATGATCTGTTAAGAAGTTAGTGCAAGTATGAAAAGCAAGGATGTTAAATTATGAGGTCATTGTACAGGAGACAGGGATCAAGACAAAAAAATCCCCATGGAAAAGAAATGCAAAAAAGCAAAATGGCTGTCTGGGGAGGCCTTACAAATAGCTGTGCAAAGAGAGAAGCAAAAAGCAAAGGAGAAAAGGAAAGATATAAACATCTGAATGCAGAGTTCCAAAGAATAGCAAGAAGAGATAAGAAAGCCTTCTTCAGCGATCAATGCAAAGAAATAGAGGAAAACAACAGAATGGGAAAGACTAGAGATCTCTTCAAGAAAATTAGAGATACCAAGGGAACATTTCATGCAAAGATGGGCTTGATAAAGGACAGAAATGGTATGGGCCAAACAGAAGCAGAAGACATTAAGAAGAGATGGCAAGAATACACAGAAGAACTGTACAAAAAAGATCTTCATGACCCAGATAATCATGATGGTGTGATCACTGACCTAGAGCCAGACATCCTGGAATGTGAAGTCAAGTGGGCCTTAGAAAGCATCACTACGAACAAAGCTAGTGGAGATGATGGAATCCCAGTTGAGCTATTCCAAATCCTGAAAGATGATGCTGTGAAAGTGCTGCACTCAATATGCCAGCAAATTTGAAAAACTCAGCAGTGGCCACAGGACTGGAAAAGGTCAGATTTCATTCCAATCCCAAAGAAAGGCAATGCCAAAGAATGCCCAAACTACCGCACAATTGCACTCATCTCACACGCTAGTAAAGTAATGCTCATAATTCTCCAAACCAGGCTTCAGCAATATGTGAACCGTGAACTTCCTGTAGTTCAAGCTGTTTTTAGAAAAGGCAGAGGAACCAGAGATCAAATTGCCAACATCCACTGGATCATGGAAAAAGCAAGAGAGTTCCAGAAAAAACATCTATTTCTGCTTTATTGACTATGACA
>NW_011494860.1:1112491-1155004 GCF_000754665.1 Bison bison bison
CAGTCTTTGGAAGGAATGATGCTAAAGCTGAAACTCCAGTCCTTTGGCCACCTCATGAGAAGAATTGACTCAATGGAAAAGACTCTGATGCTGGGAGGGATTGGGGGCAGGAGGAGAAGGGGACGACAGAGAATGAGATGGCTGGATGGCATCACTGACTCGATGGACATGAGTCTGAGTGAACTCCGGGAGTTGGTGATGGACAGGGAGGCCTGGCATGCTGCGATTCATGGGGTCACAAAGAGTCAGACATGACTGAGTGACTGATTTGATCTGATCTGATCTGATAAAATTCCAAATGGAAAGTTATAGAGGTTTGAATGGTACTATAGTGATATACGCTTTGAGAAGTGGTCAGATTGTGGATATGTATTTAAGAAAGAGGAGGAAAGCGCTGTTGGATTGAATGTTAGAACTTTTGAATGCAACCTCATTCAAATCTAACAGCCGTACTCAGTGTATGACTTCCAACCTCTTGGTCATCATTATCCCCATCCATTCTCTCTGCTCTCAAAACTTCAGATGCATTGCCTTTCTTCCTTATCTCTAGAGTTCAAGTCTATTCCCAATCCAGGGCTTTGATAATTGCTGTTCTCTACCCTGAAATCCTCTTCCCCAGAGCTTTGCATTTCTGACCCATTTTCACTAGTCGATGAGCTCAACTGTCACCTGCACAGAGAAGGTATTCCTGAACATACTATATAAAACACACAACCCTAGGCACTCATGACCTTTCTCATGATTTATACTCTATACATAATTTATCACTATAACTTATAGGTAACTATTTGCTTATTGTCAGCCATACTATTAATATGTTATGAAGATCCGTGCTGTTAGGAACACTATCTTGATCCAAAACAATGTCCAAAGAATAGTAGCTGTTTGAAAAATTTTTGTGCTTCTTACATTGGATGGGGCCCAAAACATTCAGACACTTGCTTACTACTTCCATTATAATTTATACTTTTGACTACTGCTGGGAAGTTGAAATTCTTCTCACCTTTCTAAAAGTAATTTAATACTAGTGAAGTTGGCTTACATTGTTCAAAGAGGGTGAAATTTTCTTACCTCAACCATTCCATTTCCTCTGAAGATGTCTTGGACATAATGGCATCTCAGTTCAGTTCAGTTCAGTTCAGTCACTCAGTCGTGTCCAACTTTTTGCGACCCCATGAATCGCAGCATGCCAGACCTCCCTGTCCATCACCAACTCCCGGAGTTCACTCAGACTCACGTCCATCAAGTCAGTGATGCCATCCAGCCATCTCATCCTCTGTCGTCCCCTTCTCCTCCTGCCCCCAATGCCTCCCAGCATCAGTCTTTTCCAATGAGTCAACTCTTCGCATGAGGTGGCCAAAGTACTGGAGTTTCAGCAGTGCTGTACTTTCTCACACTTACTTTGAAAATTGTTTTATACTGATAGCACCCAGTATTCAGCGATTATAATAAATCAAGAAGGTAAACATAAAGCAAGTTTTTATTAATCAGAGACAATAATTTATAATGAATATGTTAGGCTTATATTGATAATATAATATTTTGTTATCATATACAGAGCATCAATTATGTTCATGAAGGGTGCATAATTGCCTGTTTATAAGTCCTGCCTGGGGGTAGTTTAATTCTATTGCCAGCTGCTAGAAATTCAATTGATGCAGTGCAAATTAATGGTCAATGGTAATAATACAAAGTTTGTGAGATTTTGATTCAAAGCACAGGCTGTTACAAATAACATTTCAATTATTAGTTCTCCTGAAGGTCTTTAACAAAAGAGATGAAATAGTTATCATTCTAAAGTCCTGGTTAGATTCAGATTTTCCTATTGTGTCTATATTAAATACAGTGCAGAGGTTTGCAGGTAATTTTTTAAGTGTCAATATCTCAGTTATTTCAAATTCTTCTGTGAGTTATCTACTTGATATATAGGAAACAGAGTCAAAAGACAAACCATTCTTTAGATCACTTCACTAAAATACAGTTTGGGTTTATTTCTTTCAGCTTTGCTTCCTAAACAACACAGCCACAATGAGAATTCCTGAATATTTACCTTGGAAAGTAACTCCTGAGCCAGTAGACAATAAAAATGACAATTTCAAAATGCTTTTACACTCAGAAAAAAAGTCACTCAAAAAATACTGTCAGGGTGAAACTTGATAGATTTCTTTCGAATTCCTACAAATATTTAGGAAAGTTTGAGTGAGCGAGAAGGAGATACAGAAAGATATTAATATGGGAAACTATGACAGCAGGAGATGAATTTATCCTGTGATCATTTAAACCTGATCTTACTTCCTGAGTGTTCTCCTCTTAGTAGCTCAACTTCTGATCCACATTTTAAGTAGAAGAGCAGGTGTAGAGTGAAGTGATTCAGTTATAAATATACATGTATCTATTCTTTTTCAAATTCTTTTCTCATTTATGTTATTACATAGTATTGAGCAGACATCCTTGTGCTATACAGTGGTTTCTTGTTGGTTATATATTGTATTTTATTTGGGTACAGTTGCTTTATATGGCTGTGTCAGTTTCTGCTGTATTAGATCAGATCAGATCAGTCGCTCAGTCGTGTCCGACTCTTTGCGACCCCATGAATCGCAGCATGCCAGGCCTCCCTGTCCATCACCAACTCCCAGAGTTCACTCATACTCACGTCCATTGAGTCAGTAATGCCATTCAGCCATCTCATCCTCTTGCCCCCAATCCCTCCCAGCATCAGAGTCTTTTCCAATAAGTCAACTCTTCACATGAGGTGACCTAAGTACTGGAGTTTCAGCTTTAGCATCATTCCTTCCAAAGAAATCCCAGGGCTGATCTCCTTCAGAATGGACTGGTTGGATTTCCTTGCAGTCCAAGGGACTCTCAAGAGTCTTCTCCAACACCACAGTTCAAAAGCATCAATTCTTCGGCGCTCAGCCTTCTTCACAGTCCAACTCTCACATCCATACATGACCACAGGAAAAACCATAGCCCTGACTAGACGAACCTTTGTTGGCAAAGTAATGTCTCTGCTTTTGAATATGCTATCTAGGTTAGTCATAACTTTCCTTCCAAGGAGTAAGCATCTTTTAATTTCATGGCTGCAGTCACCATCTGCAGTGATTTTGGAGCCCAGAAAAATAAAGTCTGAAACTGTTTCCACTGTTTTCCCATCTATGTCCCATAAAGTGGTGGGACCGGATGCCATGATCTTCGTTTTCTGAATGTTGAGCTGTAAGCCAACTTTTTCACTCTCCACTTTCACTTTCATCAAGAGGCTTTTGAGTTCCTCTTCACTTTCTGCCATAAGGGTGGTGTCATCTGCATTTCAGAGGTTATTGATATTTCTCCCAGCAATCTTGATTCCAGCTTGTGCTTCTTCCAGCCCAGCGTTTCTCATGATGTATTCTGCATATAAGTTAAATAAGCAGGGTGACAATATACAGCCTTGACGTACTCCTTTTCCTATTTGGAACCAGTCTGTTATCCCATGTCCAGTTCTAACTGTTGCTTCCTGACCTGCATACAGGTTTGTCAAGAGGCAGATCAGGTGGTCTGGTATTCCTATCTATTTCAGAATTTTCCACAGTTTATTGCTGCAAAGAATATAATCAATCTAATTTTGGTGTTAACCATCTGGTGATGTCCATGTATAGAGTCTTCTCTTGCGTTGTTGGAAGAGGGTGTTTGTTATGACCAGTGCATTTTCTTGGCAAATCTCTATTAGTCTTTGCCGTGCTTCATTCCGTATTCCAAGGCCAAATTTGCCTGTTACTCCAGGTGTTTCTTGACTTCCTACTTTTGCATTCCAGTCCTCTATAATGAAAAGGACATCTTTTTTGGGTGTTAGTTAAAAGGTCTTGTAGGTCTGCATAGAACTGTTCAACTTCAGCTTCTTCAGCGTTATTGGTTGGGGCATAGACTTGGATTACTGTGATACTAAATGGTTTGCCTTGGAAATGAACAGAGATCATTCTATCATTTTTGAGATTCCATCCAAGTACTGCATTTCGGACTCTTTTGTTGACCATGATGGCTACTCCATTTCTTCTGAGGGATTCCTGCCCGTAGTAGTAGATATAATGGTCATCTGAGTTAAATTCACCCATTCCAGTCCATTTCAGTTCTCTGATTCCTAGAATGTCGACATTCCCTCTTGCCATCTCTTGTTTGACCACTTCCAATTTGCCTTGATTCAGAGACCTGACATTCCAGGTTCCTATGTAATATTGCTCTTTACAGCATCGGACTTGGCTTCTATCACCAGTCACATCCACAGCTGTGTATTCTTTTTGCTTTGGCTCCATCCCTTTATTCTTTCTGAAGTTATTTCTCTACTGTTATATATAATTGGAGTTATTTCTCCAGTAGTATATTGGGTACCTACTGACCTGGGGAGTTTCTCTTTCAGTATCCTATCATTTTGCCTTTTCATACTGTTCATGGGGTTCTCAAGGCAAGAATACTGAAGTGGTTTGCCATTCCCTTCACCAGTGGACCACGTTCTGTCAGATCTCTCCACCATGACCCTCCCATCTTGGGTTGCCCCACGGGCATGGCTTAGTTTCACTGAGTTAGACAAGGCTGTGGTTCTAGTGTGATTAGATTGACTAGTTTTCTGTGAGTATGGTTTCAGTGTGTCTGCCCTCTGATGCCCTCTTGCAACACCTACCGTCTTACTTGGGTTTCTCTTACCTTGGGCTTGGGATATCTCTTCACGGCTGCTCCAGCAAAGCACAGCCAATACTCCTTACCTTGGACAAGGGGTATCTCCTCACTGCCGGCCTTCCTGACCTTCAATATGGGCTAGCTCCTCTAGGCCCTCCTGTGCCCTCGCAGCCACGGCTTGGGGTGGGTCCTCCCGGCCACTGCCCCTGGCCTTGGGCGTGGGGTTGATCCTCCCGGTTGCGCCCCTGGCCTCAGGCTAGGGGTGTGGGGTAACTCCTCCCGGCCGCCGCCCCTAGCCTCGGGCTTAAGGGCGTGGGGTAACTCCTCTCGTCGCCACCCCTGACCTCAGACGCTGGGTATCTCCTCTTGGCCACCCCCCCTGACCTCGGATGCAGGGTAGCTCCTCTTGGCTATTTCTGCGCTGTCGCAGTCTGGCACTCTTGGCCGCTGCCCCTGACCACGGACGTGGGGTAACTCCTCTTGGCCGCCGCCCTTCGGCCATGGGGTCCTCCCAGCTTCTGCCCCTGACCTCAGACGTGGGGTAGCTCCTCTGGGCCGTGCTTAGCGCGCTGGTCGCAATCGCCTGCGCTTTAGCGCACTGGTCGCAGCTGCCTGCACTTTATAGCAAAGTGAATTAACCATATACGTCTCCACCCCCCACCCTTTTTTTTTCCCCCTTCACATTTAGGTCAAACAGAGCACTGGGGTGCTATGCAGTAGGTTCTCATTATTTATATGTTTTATACATAGTACTGTATATACATCAATCCCAATATCCCAATTCATCCGACTCCTCCTTTTCCCCCTTGGTATCCATATGTTTGTTCTTTATGTCTGTGTCTCTATTTCTGCTTTGCAGATAAGATCACTTTTACCATTTTTCTAAATTCCACACATATGCATTAATATGGTATTTGTTTTCCTCTTCTGACTTAACTTGACTCTGTATAATGCTCTCTAGTTCCATCCACGTCTCTGCAAATGACACAATTTCATTCCTTTTTATGGCCAAGTTGCTGTTGTTCAGTTGCTCAGTCATGTCCGACTCTACAATCCCAAGGACTACAGCACACCAGGCTTCCCTGTCTTTCACCATCTCCTGGAGTTTGCTCAAACTCATGTCCACTGAGTCAGTGATACCATCCAAACATTTTGTCTTATATCATTTCCTGCTTCTCCTGCCTTCAATCTTTCCCAGCACTGGGGTCCTTTCCAATGAGCCAATTCTGTGCATCAGGTGGCCAAAGTACTGGAGCTTCAGCTTGAGCATCAGTCCTTCCAATGAATATTCAGGATTGATTTCCTTTAGGATTGACTAGTTTGCTCTCCTTGCAGTTCAAGAGACTCTCAAGAATCTTCTCCAACACCACAGTTCAAAAGCATCAATTCTTTGGCACTCAGTCATATTTATGGTCCAACTCTCACATCCATACATGACTACTGGAAAAACCATAGCTTTAACTAGATGGACCTTTGTTGGCAAAGTAATGTCTCTGATTTTTAATATGCTGACTAGGTTAGTCATAGCTTTTCTTCCAGGAAGCAATTGTCTTTCAGGTTCATGGCTTTAGTCAGCATCTTCAGTGATTTTAGAGCCTGAGAAAATAAAGTCTGCTACTATTTCTATTGTTTCCTCATCTACTTGCCATGAAGTGATGAGACTGGATGCCATGATCTTAGTTTTTGAAAATTGAGTTATATAAGCCAGCTTTTTCACTCTTCTCTTTCACCTTCATCAAGAGGCTCTTTAGTTCCTCTTAGCTTTCTGCCATAAGGGTGCTGTCATCTACATATCTGAGGTTATTGCTATTGCTCCTGGCAATCTTGGTTCCAGTTTGTGCTTCATCCAATCCAGCATTCCACATGATGTACTCTCCATACATTAAATAAGCAGGGTGACAATGTATAGCCTTGACTTACCTTTTTCCTAATTTGGAACCAGTCTGTTGTTCCATGTCATGTTCTAACTGTTGCTTCTTGACCTGGATACAGGTTTCTCAGGAGGCAGGTGAGGTGGTCTGGTATTCACATCTCTTGAAGAATTCTCCAAAGCTTGTGTGATCCACACAGTCAAAGACTTTAGCATAGTCAAAAGCAGAAGTAGATGTTCTTCTGGAATTCTCTTGCTTTTTCTGTGATCCAGTGGATGTTGGCAATTTGATCTCTGGTTCCTCATCTTTTTTAAATCCAGCTTGAACATCTGGCAGTTCTCAATTCATGTGCTGCTGAAGCCTTGCTTAGAGAATTTTGAGCCTCTCTTTGCTAGCATGTAAAATAGTGCAATTGTGAGATTGTCTGAACATTCTTTGGTATTGCCCTTCTTTGAGATTAGAATGAAAACTGACCTTTTCCAGTCTTGTGGCCACTGCTAAGTCTTCCAAACCTGCTGGCATATTGAGTGTACCATTTTAACAGAATCATCTTTTAGGATTGAAATAACTCAACTGGAATTCCATCACCTACACTATCTTTGTTCATAGTGATGCTTCCTAAGCCCCATTTAACTTCAGACTCCAGGATATCTGGCTCTAGGTGAGTGATCATACCATCATGGTTATCTGGGTCATTAAGATCTTTTCTGTATAGTTCTGTGTATTCTTGCCACCTGTTCTTAGTATCTTCTGCTTCTGTTAGGTCTATACCATTTCTGTCCTTTATTGTGCCCATCTTTGCATGAAATGTTCCCTTGGTATCTCTAACTTTTTTGATGAGATCTCTAGTCTTTCTCATTCTATTGTTTTCCTCTATTTCTTTACATTGTTCACTTAAGAAGGCTTTCTAATCTCTCCTTTTTATTCTTTGGAACTGTGCATTCATATGGCTATATATTTCCTTTTCTCCTTTGCATTTCACTTCCCTTTTTCTAGGCTATTTTAATACCTCCCTGTAATCTATGTCTCTGCAAATACACACTTCATTCCTTTTTATGGAAGTAATATTCCATTTCTTCTAAGGGATTCCTGCCTGCAGTAGTAGATATAATGGTCATCTGAGTTAAATTCCCCCATTCCAGTCCATTTTAGTTTGCTGATTCTTAGAATGTCGATGTTCACTCTTGCCATCTCCTGTTTGACCACTTCCAATTTGCCTTGATTCATGGACCTAGTATTCCAGGTGCCTATGCAATATTGCTCTTTATGGCATCAGACCTTGCTTCTATCGCCAGTCACATCCACAACTGGGTATTGTTTTTGCTTTGGTTCCATCCCTTCATTTTTTCTGAAGTTATTTCTCCACTGATCTCCAGTAGCATATTGGGTACTTACCGACCTGGGGAGTTCCTTTTGCAGGATCCTATCATTTTGCCCTTTCATACTGTTCATGGGGTTCTCAAGGCAAGAATACTGAAGTGGTTTTCCATTCCCTTCTCCAGTGTTCCACATTCTGTCAGACCTCTCCACCATGACCCATCTGTCTTGGATGGCCCCACAGAGCATGGCTTAGTTTCACTGAGTTAGACAAGGCTGTAGTCTGTGTGATCAGATTGGCTAGTTTTCTGTGATTATGGTTTCAGTGTGTCTGCCCTCTGATGCCCTCTCACAACACCTACCGTCTTACTTGGGTTTCTCTTACCTTGGACGTGGGGTATCTCTCTATGGCTGCTACAGCAAAGCACAGCCACTGCTCCTTACCTTGGATGAAATGCCCCTCCTGACCCTGAACATGTAGTAGCTCCTCTTGGCCCTCCTGCACCCACGCAGCTGCTGCTCCTTGAACATGGGGTTACTCTTCTCTGCCACCACCCCTGACCTCTGAAGTGGAGTAGCTACTCTCGGCCACTCCTGTGCCATTGCAGCTTGGCGCACTCGGTTGCTGCCCCTGACTTTGGGCGTGGGGTAGCTCCTCTCGGCCGCGCTTCCTGCTTGGTCTGTCCCAGCCGCCAGATGGGTGAATTTAACTCAGAAGTTAACTGAGTTAATTTGACTCAGATGACTATTATATCTACTACTGTGGGCAGGAATGCCTTAGAAGAAATGGAGTAGTCATCATGGTCAACAGGAGTCTGAAATGCAGTACTTGGATGCAATCTCAAAATTGACAGAATGATCTCTGTTCATTTCCAAGGCAAACCATTCACTATCACGGTGATCCAAGCCCATGTCCCAACCAGTAACACAGAAGAAGCTGAAGTTGAACGGTTCTATGAAGACCTACAAGACCCTTTACAGCTAACACCCCAAAAAGAGGTCCTTTTCATTATAGGGGACAGGAATGCAAAAGTAGGAAATCAAGAAACACCTGGAGTAACAGGCAAATTTGGCCTTGGAATACGGAATGAATCAGGGCAAGGCTAATAGAGTTTTGCCAAGAGAAAGCACTGGTCATAGCAAACACCCTCTTCCAACAACACAGAAGATTCTACACATGGACATCACCAGATGGCCAACACCAAAAATCAGATTGATTATATTCTTTGCAGCCAAAGATGGAGAAGCTCTATACAGTCAGCAAAAAACAAGACCAGGAGCTGACTGTGGCTCAGACCATGAACTCCTTATTGCCAAATTCAGACTTAAATTGAAGAAAGTAGGGAAAAACACTAGACCATTCAGGTATGACCTAAATGAAATCCCTTATGATTATACAGTGGAAGTGAGAAATAGATTTAAGGGACTAGATCTGATAGACAGAGTACCTGATGAACTATGGAGGGAGGTTTGTGACATTGTACAGAAGACAGGGATCAAGACCATCCTCATGGAAAACAAATGCAAAACAAAAAACCAAAATGGCTGTCTGAGAAGGCCTTACAAATAGCTGTGAAAAGAAGAGAAGTGAAAAGCAAAGGAGAAAATGAAATATATAAGCATCTGAATGCAGAGTTCCAAAGAATAGCAAGGAGAGATAAGAAAGCCTTCTTCAGCGATCAATGCAAAGAAATAGAGGAAAACAACAGAATGGGAAAGACTAGATCTCTTCAAGAAAATTAGAGATACCAAGGGAACATTTCATAATGTTCGATAAAGGACAGAAATGGTATGGACCAAACAGAAGCAGAAGATATTAAGAAGAGATGGCAAAGAAGAACTGTACAAAAAAGATTTTCATGACCCAGATAATCATGATGGTGTGATCACTGACCTAGAGCTAGACATCCTGGAATGTGAAGTCAAGTGGGCCTTAGAAAGCATCACTATAAACAAAGCTAGTGGTGGGGATGGAATTCCAGTTGAGCTATTTCAAATCCTGAAAGATGATGCTGTGAAAGTGCTGCACTCAATATGCCAGCAAATTTGGAATATTCAGCAATAGCCACAGGACTGGAAAAGGTCAGTTTTCATTCCAATCCCAGAGAAAGGCAATGCCAAAGAATGCCCAAACTACCGCACAATTGCACTCATCTCACACACTAGTAAAGTAATGCTTAAAATTCTCCAAGCCAGGCTTCAGCATTACGTGAACTGTGAACTTCCAGATGTTCAAGCGGGTTTTAGAAAAGTCAGAGGAACCAGAAATCAAATTGCCAACATCCGCTGGATCATCGAAAAAGCAAGAGAGTTCCAGAAAAAACATCTATTTCTGCTTTATTGACTATGACAAAGCCTTTGACTGTGTGGATCACAATAAACTGTGGAAAATTCTGAAAGAGATGGGAATACCAGACCATCTGACCTTCCTTTTGAGAAACCTACATGCAGGTCAGGAAGAGTAGTTAGAACCGGACATGGAACAACAGACTTGTTCCAAATAGAAAAAGGAGTATGACAAGGCTGTATATTGTCGCCCTGCTTATTTAACTTACATGCAGAGTACATCATGAGAAACGCTGAAGGGAGTATGACAAGGCTGTATATTGTCGCCCTGCTTATTTAACTTACATGCAGAGTACATCATGAGAAACGCTGGGCTGGAAGAAGCTCAAGCTGGAATCAAGATTGCTGGGAGAAATATCAATAACCTCAGATATGCAGATGACACCAGCCTTACGGCAGAAATCAAAGACAAACTAAAGAGCCTCTTGATGAAAGTGAAAGAGGAGAGTGAAAAAGTTGGCTTACAGCTCAACATTCAGAAAATGAAGGTCATGGCACCCGGTCCCATCACTTCATGGGAAATAGATGGGGAAATAGTGGAAACAGTGGCTGACTTTATTTTTTTTGAACTCCAAAATCACTGCAGATGGTGATTGCAACCATGAAATTAAAAGACGCTTACTCCTTGGAAGAAAGGTTATGACCAACCTAGATAGCATATTCAAAAGCAGAGATATTACTTTGCCAACAATGGTCCATCTAGTCAAGGCTATGGTTTTTCCCATTGGTCATGTATGGATGTGAGTGTTAGACTGTGAAGAAAGCTGAGCACCAAAGAATTGATGCTTTTTAACTGTGGTGTTGGAGAAGACTCTTGCGGGTCCCTTGTACTGCAAGGAGATCCAACCAGACCATCCCAAAAGAGATCAGTCCTGGGTGTGTCTTCTTTTCTATTGCATAGCTTCAGTACCCCCGTTGAGTTTGATACAAATCAGTACTATTTTTCATGGAGAATTGTATGATTTGTGTGAGTCGCTAGAGTCAGTCATTGACTTACAAGTCTCCAAAAAGCTCTACAAAAACATCAGCTACTCTTGAACAAAAAGCACCGTACATCTGATGTCCCTGGAGAACAGCTGTATAAACAACCTCTCCTGGAGATCAGCATGCCATTGAAATACAATTTGCACCTGGTGGCCAAAGTTAAAAAAGTCAATACTTGATGAGGGAGAACTTTTAAAATCCTTGAAACAGCAAAGTGACTTAAGGCTATTTGTTGTACTTGCAATAAAAGTGTAATAAATGTAATATGCAGGTAGTTACCAACTAGAGAAAGCCAGCTGTGATACTATTGAACAACATCCCCCTCTTCCACCAAATGAGCTGTTAAGGGAAAAAACAGAACTGGTAAAGGACTAATAAGAACTTAAAAAAAAAAATCTTAAGAAAGGTTATATATCAGAGTTATTCTAGAAGTTGTAACAATTACAGAAATCTTGGTGATTCTATTGTGTATAGTTTAGATACTTAATTCTAGGTTTGGGAGATGCCCAAAGAGAAAAAAGCTGTTTGTGTGCTGAAAGAAACTTTGGTGGGGAAACATTAAACTATACAAAACTTATTTATTTAAAAAAAATTGGAAACAAGCATGTTTGTTAGAAATACTGCATTTTTGTGTTTTTATAAACCTTATGTTACTACCATCTGTAACATTCTACTTTCCTGGAATCTAGCTGGTTCAATTTCCACTTGATGTTTGTTTACTATACATATTTTTACACATAACACCCCCTTATCTGTAGTTATGTTGGAAGTCTGGATAATATTTCATTATTCCATACAAATGACATAATAGACATGCTGTCCCTTAAAATATCCAATGCTCTGACATGTAAGGTATATATTTAGTGGGAGTCTAAAAGGATTAGAAATGATTAAATATCTAAAAAGATAGGGAAAAAAACTAAAATTTTTATGTCTGCATGTTCATTTTTTTCCTTAGTTTAGTAAAGGATATTTATTTAAATGAAAAATTTAAACATATTCTATTTCCTTTGATGTGCATAATTTCTGTTTCTAAATAAAACCTCAAGGCAAGGAAGATAATCTTCAGTTCTATCAGAGTACACAGCAGAGCACTTTTAAGCACTTAAATTGGAAATTGTTCTTGTCTTAGCTAATTGATCACTATTTTTTCTTTACATTTGGCTATTTTATTGAACTGTGTCATATTTATTGAATAAAAATTGAATACAGGAGTTCTGAAAATAAAACATTCTTTCATAAAGGAAATATAAATCAAAAAAGGCTCAAGGTGCAGAATGTGAATGGAACTAGTGTTGGTTTGGATGGAGGATAATAACTTTGATATGGCATTAAATATCTTGAAGGCATTTGAAATATGAACCTAGAAATGAGTATAGGAAATAGAAGTGGCAATCAGAGTTGCTGCTTATTAGTATAGACATGAAAGCCAGAACGCTGAGGAAAAAAGTGTTGGTTAGGGATTTATATTTATGTTTGAAAGTTATAAAGAATGTGCACCATTAAAGGCTATAAAGAGGAAAGGGGAAAATAACAAATACTAGATAAAAGCTGATGGCTTTTTAAAAAAACATTCAGAAGAAAAGTTTCAATAAAACTATGGTCATTATGAGAGTCCAAAGATAAAGTTAATGGAATGAAGAGAGAAATAAATTAGAATAAATAATGTGTTGTCTATAGCCTTCAAAAATTTTTCAACAAAGTGGTGGGTATTTACTTTCTCTCAAACACAAATTGCCAAGTAAAAGTCATGGGTTTGTTAAGAGAAGATGTCTTTCTGTAGAAGAGATATAAGAAAAGATTTTTTATGATTTTTGCCCCGTCTTGTTAAAAAGAGCATACTTTTTGACTTTTATTGGTAAATCATTTTCAATGGGAGGTAAGTCCTATATTTACTCAGTTGATTACTTAACAGACAAGCATAACTGCCTCATTCAAATATTATTTGAAACCAAGCTACAACTTTTTAAGCATTTTTGTGTTAAAAATTTTGTAGTAATAAAATTGTCATCACTAGTACACAGGCATGATTTTATGAGTTGAATCTGCCCAGTCTTTCAAAAGAGGAATTTAATCTAAGATTTTACTCAAAAAAAACACAAAACAGTGAAAAGGTTGTTAGGTTTATATTTAAAAAAAAATTTAAGAGGGCACGGCTTTAGATAGTATAACTAAATTTCTTAAAACAAGATGAAATGGTGACATTTTATAGATGATATATATTTCTTCTGAAATTTTTCATTTTCCATCAACTTATTTTTACTTCATATTGGTTTTTATTTCATTGCACATTATATTTGACTCATGAAAAAGTACCAGTACTAACATTTTAAAAGGAAGTAAGAAATCTCAACATTAGTTGTGGTTTCATAAGATTCAATAGAAGTGATTTTTTTTTCTCACAATTCCCTTCTATACATCTTTTCCAGAGAAGACATTAAGTTCTCTTTATTTAAATTAATGTTTTTTAATGTAGATTAGTATGTGTATTTCACACTAATATTTTGATTTGTAAACAATCTGAGGTTGTTCTTCCAGTACAATGTTATGCAAAAGCCTAAATAATTTTCAAAGTACTACTCAGAAATTGTACCTTCATATTGGTTGATGTGTACTGGAATCATTCAGCTGAGAAATGCTTGAGAAATGATGTAAGCATTTGTCATTTACATAAGCCCTAAGGCATACCAAGTACCTAGTTTATACATAATAGGTACTCAGTATTTGTCAGCTAATACAAGAAATGTAAGATATGTGGGTTTGGTCCCTGGGTCAGGCAGACCCCTTGGATGCAACCCACTCTAGTATTCTTGGTTGGAGAATCCCATGGAAAGATGAGCCTGGTGGGCTACAGTCCATAGGGTCACAAAGAGTCAGACACAACTGAAGCAACTTAGCATAGCACTCACTACTTTATAAGTAAATCAATGAAATACTATTTTGTTTGTATGTTACAAAGATTATATATATATATATTTATATTTATACTTATATTTATATATATAGACAGATAGATAGAGGTAAGAATACTGAAGTGGGTTGCCATGCCTTCCTCCAGGGGATTTTCCTGACTCAGGGATCGAACCCACATCTCTTATGTCTCCTGCATTGGCAGATGGATTCTTTACCACTAACACCACCTGGGAAGCCTACACACACACACACACACACACACACACACACACACACACACATCTAGATATATGTGAAAGTGAAAGTCGCTCATTTGTGTCCAACTCTTTGCGACCCTGTGGCAATACAGTCTATGGAATTCTCCAGGCCAAAATACTGGAGTGGCCAAAATATTGACTTCCCTGGTGGCTCAGTAGGTAAAGAGTCTGCCCACAATGCGGAAGACTTCGGTTCGATCCCTGGGTGGGGAAGATCCTCTAGAGAAGGAAATGGCAACCTGCTCCAGTATTCTTGCCTGGAGAATCCCATGGACAGAGGAGCCTGGAGGGCTACAGTTCATGGGGGTCACAAAGAGTTGGACACGACTAAGTGACTTTTTTTTCTTTCTTTCCAACCCAGGGATCGAACCCAGGTCTCCCACATTGCAGGCAGATTCTTTACCAGCTGAGCCACCAGGGAAGCCCTATATATATATATACATATATACACACACACATATATATACATATATATACATGTATACATAATATACCCTAGTACTACAGTAGGATTTCAACAAATGTTTGCTTTTTGACTTGTAACACTCAGTTTTAAAAATACCACAAAAAAGACACTTTCCCTTTTTACCTCTCTAACCAAATTCCCTACTCCCACCCCAGAATACACAAAAATACATTTTATTAATTTAATTCCCAACCATTATTTTGCTTATTAAGATGATATAAGCAAATTTATCCATCTAATTTGGTTAATTCCCCGTATCTGGAGCAGTGCATAAATACTTACTATAAATAGTCTTTATTGAACTCTGAAGCTAAGCCAGCACCCAAGAGTACAGAGGCATCAATACAAGATTAGCAGGAATCAGACATACTGTGGTCTCTGATCTACTAGGATGGATGTTTCACATCCTCGGTCTTTAGTCTTCCTACCTGCACATGTAAGGCAATTAACTGTAAGGGTCCTTTTAAATCTATTGTTGTATCAAGTTTTTAAAAATAGTAGTAGTAATAAAGAAATAGCAAATTCTAAGAAGAAACTTTACCCATAAATCTGAATAAAAACTGAATTTACTCTGTATTTCATAGGCCCAATATTTTATTTTATCTTTGTTCATTGAGTATACAAGCTTTAGACATAATTTCTTCTGAAATACTCTTGATAATTTGCTAGCATGTATTTGATACATGACTTATGTTTCTAATACTAATTATGGCCAGAGGCAACATTATGGGTGACTGTTTTAGATCTGAAAACAAACAAAATAATACGTAATTTCCAAATAGGTTTATCTTTTTTAAAAAATGAGTTACTTTTTAAAGTCCTGTTTTTTGCTTGTATTGGAATGTGTAGATTTATATTTGGCATTATCTCTCTAAATAGAGGTCTCATAATACAAGTTAGCATCAGGTTCAGAGAGAATTACAAATCTCATATAGCTGTCTAGCACTTTGAACTTTCTTGATATGCTTTCACACTTATTAACTCCTTTCATTTTCTCAAAAAGACAGGAGAAGTAAACAGAGCAAGTATTAATTTTCCTGTTTATAAAATGGGGAGAAGGCAGTGTGGTGCATGTGATAAGTGCCCTCAACAAATCAGAGAATAGAAATTCTGCTTACCAGCATTTGGGTCCTCAGCATTAATTTCAGCTGAAACCAATCGCTTTTGAGTCTAATTTTTCATAGAACTGGTAAAAAACAGTTTAGAGAAGACTATAAGTAGGTGTTGAAGAGCATTAGACTGTTAGGAATTTCAGAAATAAGAGAGACCTGAGAGTCATCCAGTAGTCATCAAAGGTCACTAATGTTTGCACTCCCTCATTCATACCCATAGATGAGAAAGGCCTGGGAATGTTTTTGGTGACAACTGCTGAACTGGATTTTTGCTTATGAAATTTCTCCATGTCTTCAATTAATAATATCACCATAAAAGAAGTTCTTTTTGTTTAGCTATAGAAATATTGTAGAATTTTTTTTTAAAAAAGAAAATAACACACATTAATCCTGAATACTCTCTGCTTCTCTGTACAAAATTAATATAACCAGTTTAACCTAAGTTGACAGCAGCACTGTGGGTGCTGGCCATCCAAAACTTTAGAGTTGGCTATTAAATCAGTTCCTAGAGGTTGCTTATGTAAAGCTCATGGCAACAGCAGCCCATGAACGTTACACTTCATTGTGCAAAAGCCTATTTGGAAACATTAAACCTTTGGCAAGATATAGAATCACTACATCATCCTTGCATGGTTTAGAAATTCTTGCTCTTGAACAGAACCAATAACAACACTGTATGCCATATTTTTAGCATTGAGACTGTTTCATTAAAGGAAACAGCCAAGTCTACATTGTTCAGGGAGTTCCACTGACGTTTCTATCAAATAAAATGCAATGTCGAGAGTTCCAACAATTTTACTGATAAAATAACTAGGATAGAAAGTGAGCAATTAGCATTATCAAAATTCAGAAAAGAGATTCTGATCTGACAGTGTTTTCTCCTATTATCAGTGTGATAACTAGAACTGGCTTTTCAATATTTGTAAATAAATAAGAAACATGTTGTGACAAACAACTATCTTTCATGTATAATCATCTGGGGTGAAAAAAACAATGGACTTTGGAATCACACATAAATGGGATTTTAATCATGTCTCTATGCCATGGTTTGTTCAGGTCAGATTTGTTGACTTTAGCATACTGCTGCTGCTGCTGCTCAATCGCTTCAGTCATGGCCGACCTGTGTGACCTCAGAGACTGCAGCCCACCAGGCTCCCCTGTCCCTGGGATTCTCCAGGCAAGAACACTGGAGTGGGTTGCCATTTCCTTCTCCAATGCATGAAAGTGAAAAGAGAAAGTGAAGTTGCTCAGTCGTGTCTGACTCTTAGCGACCCCATGAACCGCAGCCTACCAGGCTCCTCCATCCATGGGATTTTCCAGGCAAGAGTACTGGAGTGGGTTGCCATTGCCTTCTCTGACTTTAGCATAAGTCAGGCACTTTTTCAGTTACCGAATTTACAACAGTGAGAACAGAGGCACTGTTTTGTTAGGGAAATACACTTTAAACAAAGTAATCCCACAAATAATTTTATAACTAAAATGTGAGAGATGATTCGAAGTATAAGTATAGGCACTATAAATAGAATACCTTTCAGTTCAGTTCAGTTCAGTCGCTCAGTCGTGTCCGACTCTGCGACCCCATGAATCGCAGCACTCCAGGCCTCCCTGTCCCTCACCAACTCCCAGAGTCCACTCAGACTCATGTCCATCGAGTCAGTGATCCCATCCAGCCATCTCATCCTCTGTCGTCCCCTTCTCCTCCTGCCCCTGATCCCTCCCAGTATCAGAGTCTTTTCCAATGAGTCAACTCTTCGCATGAGGTGGCCAAAGTACTGGAGTTTCAGCTTTAGCATCATTCCTTCCAAAGAAATCCCAGGGCTGATCTCCTTCAGAATGGACTGGTTGGATCTCCTTGCAGTCCAAGGGACTCTCAAGAGTCTTCTCCAACACCACAGTTCAAAAGTTAGAAATTCAGGAGGTAAAGGAAAGATTGTCAGAATACAGAACATCCAGTTAAATTTGAATTTCAGATAATAGTAAATAATTATTTTTTATAAGTATGTCCTAAACATTACACAAGAGACTCTTATCCTAATAATATATATTATATATATTACATTATATATAATATATATATATATATCTCCCTAAATTTACTGGTCTTTATACTTACATACTTATAAGAAGAGTCAGCAAAGAAACTTTTTTTAGGAAACATTTAGATAAAGCCTAAGGGATAACTGGAAATTGAACAGAAACAATAGAGTGAGAAGAATATTCCAAATATATGGAGTATCAGATTGGAAAATGCTATAAAAGTCCAGAAGCACATGTTGCCTTCCATGGGCAGAGAGAAGGCTGAGCATTGAAGTATAATGTGCTTGGAGGGAAAGCTGGTGAAAAGTGAGACTATAAGGGCTGGTATGGCCTGATCATTCTGGACGTTTCTAATCTAACCAGATTCAGCTTGCTCCTTTTATCCTCAACTTTTACATCTGTAGAGTAAGGTAATAGAAATGACCTAGGGAAGGAGATGTATGCCTAGCAGTGGATGCAGTGAATACTGAAGAAACACTTGTTGACTATTTCTCACCATGTTCATGTTAGCTGTAACTCATCTTATCACCTATGGAGACTTTTATTGCTTTGTTTTCTGTGACCTATCTTCCATCCACTTTAATTTTTTCCCAGCTTAAGAAATTATTTTTAAGTATATCTGCTCATGCTTTTGTATTTCAGCTGCCTGGTGTATTACTATGCTCAATCTGAAGTTAGGAGCAGTTTTGCAGTGGCTATCTATGTATCCTGGAAATGATTATTTCTGGGTTCTCTACTTTTTCTGAGAAATATCTCATTCTGTAGCACCAGCCCCAAATATGTTTCTCTTCTTTTTCTATTAAATGGAGAATTTCAAATTGATTCTTTTCCAGGGGTTATTTTGTAGAGCACTTTGAAATGTTTTCTGTAGTTTTAAGCTAAAATGGCATCATATTAGGGAGAAAGAGTCTTCTTTCCTCATGTCTTGGCCTCCTCTCCATGAGTGCTCATCACCCCAGAGACAACTTCTGTCTAGTGCTCTGATATACTGATTTTGAGTGAGCCTGTCGGCCTGGGAGTGGCAGCACTGGGCCAGTACTCTCAGTGATGAATGTCAGCACAGCAGCTGCAGTCTTTTTGCCAGACAGGAGGCTAACAGGCAAGCGGCAGGGAGTTCACAAGCTTGGAGGGGCTTGTTAGACAGAGTTCAAAATTCTCATGAACATCTCTCTGCCACTCCACAGAACAGCTGCAGCCTCAACAGTGGGAGTCTTCACACTGATTTTTCAAAAAGCTCCCACCCCAGAACTTAATGTCATATTATGCATCACAGTATATTGTTATCCATCATACTCCATGGTCACCATTTGTTGCAGGGTTGCTAATTTGGCCAGAGATCATTTCATTTATTAGAATGAGTTCTCTCACATTCTCTCCTTTTCAGAGAATTTATCAAATTTCCATTCACAGAACTTTCCTAGATGACTCAAATATAGCCCTTCCTTCATACCAATATAGTTACCAGCCTCTTTCAATGATTTCATATTAAGAAATAAGTGATTTCCTGGGGTGAAAGATTCTAAGCATTTAGATTAAACAACAGTGATCTACTTATAAAAATATTTCATTCACTGGAAAAGGTTAAAGTGTGTGCATTCATTCAACAATTAAGTTTTGAAGATTTAGTAAGCATTCTGGATGCTGGAACTAAAGCAGTGAAGAAAACAAAGCCCCTTGCCCTTATATAGCTTGAAATCTACTAGGGAGACAAACCAGAAATCTATAAATAGATAAAATACATAATATAATTACCAGAATTAAAATAAAAGCAGGATAAAGGAGAGCTGGTGGGGGCAGTGGAGCAGATAGCTGTTTCTGATAGAGCTGCCAGGGAGAGGCCCTCAAGGCAGAGATATTTGAATTGAGATCTGAAGACATGACTGTGCCAAGAGCACATACAAATTTGGGATGTTTGGAGGATTAATGTAAAGACTGTATTTAACCCATTGTATATTCTTGCTTCCTTTGTCAAAGATAAGGTGTCCATATGTGTGTGGATTTATCTCTGGGCTTTCTATTTTGTTCCATTGATCTATATTTCTGTCTTTGTGCCAGTACCATACTGTCTGGATAACTGTGGCTTTGTAGTAGAGCCTGAAGTCAGGTAGGTTGATTCCTCCAGTTCCATTCTTCTTTCTCAACATCGCTTTGGCTATTCAAGGTTTTTTGTATTTCCATACAAATTGTGAAATTATTTATTCTAGTTCTGTGAAGAATACCATTGGTAGCTTGATAGGGATTGCATTGAATCTATAGATTGCTTTGGGTAGTATACTCATTTTCACTATATTGATTCTTCCAATCCATGAACATGGTATATTTCTCCATCTATTAGTGTCCTCTTTGATTTCTTTCACCAGTGTTTTATAGTTTTCTATGTATAGGTCTTTAGTTTCTCTAGGTAGATATATTCCTAAGTATTTTATTCTTTCCGTTGCAATGGTGAATGGAATTGTTTCCTTAATTTCTCTTTCTTTCTGTTTTCTCATTATTAGTGTATAGGAATGTAAGGGATTTCTGTGTGTTGATTTTATATCCTGCAACTTTACTATAGTCATTGATTAGTTCTAGTAATTTTCTGGTGGAGTCTTTAGGGTTTTCTATGTAGAGGATCATGTCATCTGCAAATAGTGAGTTTTACTTCTTCTTTTCCAATTTGGATTCCTTTTATTTCTTTTTCTGCTCTGATTGCTGTGGCCAAAACTTCCAAAACTATGTTGAATAGTAATGGTGAAAGTGGGCACCCTTGTCTTGTTCCTGACTTTAGAGGGAATGGCATTGAAACATGTATAATATCACGTATGAAACATGCCAGTCCAGGTTCGATGCACGATACTGGACGCTTGGGGCTAGTGCACTGGGACGACCCAGAGGGGTGGTATGGGGAGGGAGGAAGGAGGAGGGGTTCAGGATGGGGAACACATGTATACCTGTGGCGGATTCATTTTGATATTTGGCAAAACTTTTACAATTTGTAAAGTTTAAAAAAAAAAAAAAAGACTGTACTACAGTACTGGCTGTTCAGCTGACACTGAATAAGCATCTGTTAGACAATTTCTGATAATATTCATGCTCTCTGTGTAAGGGTGATAGGTTTTACAATTAAGGATAGCAAATATGAGGAGTTTGGCAAGTTGGGTTCTCCAGAAAATAGGGGAAAGAAATTAGTGACTATTCTTAAGATCAATGCCTGTAGAGAAGAGAAGGAAGCCAATTTGGGCAGAGGGAAAAGTTGAATGCAGCAAAGCCTTGATGATAGCTTCAGCTGACCTTGCACAGAGCTCTAAAGATGCAATGCTCCTCAGAGCTATTGTGCATTGGAGCAAGCTATCTAGACCTTGATCTAGCCAAGTGGATCAGTTATTTGATGTGGGCTGTCTCAGGAAGGGATGTGTCCCTGATGAACAAAGCTCTCCTCAGTCTAAGCCAGAGGTCCCCAACCTCAGGGATCTAATGTCTGATGAGGTGAGGTAGAGCTGATGTAATAATAGAAACAAAGTACACGATATATGTAATGTACTTGAATCATCCTGAAACCACCCCTGCTCTCCATCCATGGAAAAATTGTCTTCCACAGATCGGTCCCCGGTACCAAAAGGTTGGGAACCACTGGTCTAAGCAGTGCCCTAGAAGGGCTGACAGATGAGCTGGTGCACCACGTGCGCTCCCAGCAGCTGGATGTGTAGAGATAATTCTCCATGAATCTCTCACTATCCTTTACCAGCACTCAATTCCTATTAAGAAGTCCTTCAGGATCTGAACAATACAATACAGATTCTACTCTGAGGAGTAGGCATCTAAATTCTCATTTGAAGAACTTCTGGACAACTTTAGCTGAGACATTAAAATTCTATGTGTATTAACTGACTACTTAATCAGTCTTTTCATTTCCTTGCTATAAATGGAGTTCTTGGCATCATATGAAAACCTTGATCTACCAGATATGAACCAATGTGTGTTATTATTTCAAGTAAGAAAATATTTTTCCTGGAATATTGAATAAGTTCATTTTCAGAGCTTAAATCCTGCTGGAAAAAGCAGATATAAAATCAACTCACTATAATCTGTAATACAAGATAAATTAACTAGGAGCAAACAACAAAGTATTTTAAAATATAAAACATTTTAAAATGAAAGACAGTGTAATTAAGGAGAGGAGATGTTGAAATGTAGATAATACTCTTGAAGTAAAATTTTGATGCACTGGAATGGGAGGAAGATTCCCAATTTGAGTCAAATGGGAAAGCTGGCCTTAATAAGCATAGTTGTTGTTACTGTTCAGTTGCTTAGCTGTGTTCGACTCTTTGTGACCCCAAGGGATGCAACACGTCAGGCTTCCCTGTTCTTCACTATCTCCCAGAGCTTGCTCAAATTCATGTCCATTGAGTCGGTGATGCCATCCAACCATTTCATCCCCTGTCATCCCCTTCTCCTGATTTCAATCTTTCCCAGCATCAGAGTCTTTTCCAATGAGTCAGCTCTTCACATCAGGTAGCCAAAGTATTGGAGCTTCAGCATCTGCATCAGTCTCTCCAATCTCTTCAGGATTGATTTACTTTAGGATGGACTGGTTGGATCTCCTTGCAGTCCAAGGGACTTCAGGAATCTACTCCAACTCCATAGTTCAAAAGCATAAATTCTTCAGCACTAAGCCTCCTTTATGATCCAACTCTCACATCCATACATGGCTACTGGAAAAACCATAGCTTTGACTATACAGACCTTTGTTGGCAAAGTAATGTCTCTACTTTTAAATAAACTCTCTAGTTTTGTCATATCTTTTCTTCCAAGAAGCAAGTGTCTTTTAATTTCATAGCTGCAGTCATCTGCAGTGATTTTGGAGCCCAAGAAAATGAAGTCTCAAATATGTGGATGACACCATTCTTACGATAGGAAGTAAAGAGGCCACTGAAGAGTCTCTTGATGAAGATGAAAGAGGAGGGTGAAAAAGCTTGCTTAAAACTCAACATTCGAAAAGCTAAGATCATGGCATCTGGTCCCATCACTTCATGGCAAATAGATGGGGAAACAGTGGAAACAATAAGCATGTAATATAATGGTATATAATATCATTATAATACCAAATAAGCTGTAATACCAAATAAGCTGTATGTCTGGAGAGGAAGAGTGTGGAAAGTTGGGGTTAGAGGTAGGATGAATAATGATATTTCATACTTAGAATGTCAAAACTATAGATGTACACTGAAAAATTCAGACTTGATTCTCTGGTCTAGTGTCTCAAAATGTGGCTCATGGGGTTTCTGCATATTACTTAATGGTAGCTTCTTAAAAACAAGACTCTCATTCTCCACCTCATACTTTATGAATCAGGATTTCTGAGACTAGTTCCCTGAAATCTTTAGTTTCTGGGTTTTTTGGTTTATTTTTTTTAAATCTCTCCATAATGGAGGGTCTCTGTTCTAGACAATTGGAACCCACAGAAAACTTTGTTCTCTGCCTATTTAAGTCTATAGCATTAGTGTGAGATTTTTCTCACACTAAAGTGTTAATTTTAGTAATTTAAAATATTTAAGGAATTATGATCTTGAAGCAATTTATTTGAAACAATAAATTGGTGATATAATATACTTATACTCCATTTGTCCATTTCAGCTAATGCATATCATGACAAGAACTTTCTCCTCTTGGCATTAAGATACTTTTGTAAAATGTTCAGAGACTGTTGTTAGTCTGTAGTTGCTATTCTCTAGTTCTTACTGGGACATTTTCCTTTCTTCTGATCATAGAATCATTTTATACTAGGATGCAAGAAGCAAATTTAAGTCCTTGGGGACTCTTGTTTTCTGAGTTGCAGCTATAAAAAGGAGTTTATTTTTTGTTTATGATCTGTAAATTTCCTCCCAGATCCTTGATAGTTTTCAGATCCCTTAGCAGCCAGTCTCATCTTTTATTTTCTACTTATTTTCTACAAAATAATTTAAATTTTTTTCCCAAGGAAATCTTTCCCTTGCTTTAATTATAAGCACTTGTTTTTCATCTGCTTCATTTTAGAAATTCCTTGTTAGTATTTTCTTTTATCTCATTCTTCTATTCTTTAGGAACTTGTGTCAGGGTCATGCACACAGATGCTGAAGTGATAAATCTATAAAGCATGTCAGATTTCCCTCCTTTATCATTTATTGTGGTAGCATTGTCACAATAGTAATGCAAATAATATAAATAACAGTTCTTTCTCACTTTTACTCCCTCAAATAATATTTGAGTACGTTTACATCTGTTCTCACATTTTGTTTCCCCAGATTTCCTCTGTAATTTGAGAGGAAATTATTACTTTTCTTTGGCAAAATACTTAAATACAGATAATAGTAAGATTAAGGAATTTTTCTCAGAGCCATGCAGTAAGAGGTTGGGTGAAAGGAGAGAAACCAGGGAGAAGTCACACTGTCTCTGGCTGTGAATATATGTTAGGTCCAAAATTAGTAAGTGGGTATTTTTAGCCTTTCCCTTGACTTCTAAAGGAGCTCCCACATTTACCAGATCCAAGATGCTAAGAATTTAAAAATAAAACATTTTTTAAAAATCAACAGAATTCTGAAGTGAGTGTTGAAAGATTAAGAAGGGATAAAAGTTTTATATACTCTTGGTTATTTATTTTTTTATTTTTATTTCTAAGGGATATTTAGAAAAGTGATGGATCCTCTATACGTGTTAGGAATATGGATGAAAGGAAATGATATTTTAAAAATATTTGTATATTGTATTTCCCCTTTGTTGTATATTGAAATGCAATTAAAATACATTGAAAACAACAGATTTCTAAAGTTCAATGTCTATGATTGTGATTCTGCTTTAAATCTGGGCTGCATGTGTGTGTGTGTGTGTGTTAGTTGCTCAGTCTTCTCTGACTCTTTTCTGCCCCATGGACTGTAGCCTGCCAGGTTCCTCTGTCCATGGGATTTTCCAGTTAAGAATACTGGAATGGGTTGACATTCCTTTCTCCAGGGAATCTTCCCGACCCAGGGATCAAATCTGGGTCTCCTGCATTACCCATTCTTTATCATGTGAGCCAGAAGGGAAGCCCTGTGGCTCTCTGGATATATAATTGTTTAAAGGTGAAACTTATAAGTCAATTCTAAGCAAATAGACCTTACACACTAGGAAAAAAGAAAAGTGTCTCTCAAAGTCCTCACCAGAATTCTCAAAAAAGGGAAAGAACTGGTTTATCCTTGAGGCATGGGAAAGGAATTTTCCCAGTATGGCTGTTCTAGTATAGACTCAAAACTAGAGCATTATGTCTATGGTAGTGGTGAGTGCTTATTAGCTTGTCCTGTCCGACTCTTTGAAACACTATGTAGCCCTCCAGGCTTCTCTGTCCATGGAATTCTCCAGGCAAGAATACTGAAATGGGTTTCCGTGCCCTCCTCCAGGGGATCTTCTTGATCCAGGGATGGCACCTGAGTCTCCTGCATTGCAGGAGTCTTTACCGCTGAAACACTGGAGAAAACCAGAGTAATGGGAAGGGTCCAAATGATCACCTGTATGGGGTGCAGTTGTCAACAGTATTAACAGTAGCAATATGGACTGCCTGCTTGAGACAGGGTAGGCAGACCAGAATTCTAGCTATTACATTGTTGAAGAGTTAGCCAAAGACCATTGGTAGTTGCCACTGTAGGTACTACTAAGTCCTCAACTGTAGTTCCTCAGGCATTACCTCTGATACATGTAACAATCTATACTGCCAAGCAAAGCAAACTTATGTGATTCTCTGGCATCCTCCTGCTAGCTTTATGTCTCTATTCCTTTTTTTCCTTTTGACAATCAAATTTCCACAACGCATCATCTGTAATGCTTTCTCAGTTCTTCTCTTCTCCTCACCATTTATAACCAAACCCACCAACAAGTGCTGGTGATTTTTCCATCAGACTTCATGAGAAGTAGGTTCAC
This sequence comes from Bison bison bison, assembly GCF_000754665.1. Taxonomy (NCBI): domain Eukaryota; kingdom Metazoa; phylum Chordata; class Mammalia; order Artiodactyla; family Bovidae; genus Bison; species Bison bison. Next base: position 1,138,347 of record NW_011494860.1, read on the forward strand.
TCCTGATGCCACCACAGTTCACTCTGACATGCACTACTGCAGAGCCTGAGATTGCTCTTCTGGTGAACTTTGTAAGTACCCTTCTAGAGTGATTACAAGGCGCAAAGTAGAAATGGTTATAGAATGAGAGTGCCAGGTCCTTTAAGAGTTGTATTTGTCACTGTAAAAGCATGAAAATATAATTCTTATTTTATTGTCAATCTTATGAGCTGGGTTAATGTGAATCTGTCCTTCCGAGGTCAATTCTTTCCTAGTGTGCATAAAAAGAAAATTTCTGAGGATATCTAAACCTGAAAGATTGCGGATGAGGCCCTGGACTAGTGACCTCACTAAGCACTATCCACAAGGCACCCTTGGTCTGTCTGTCCTGAGGCAACACTGGTATTTGGCTACTTCTTGTAACTTCTGTTGCTACAACTGTGACTTGATCTTCTTATTTACTTATTTGACCAGATAACTTTTATGATGGTGTTCACATTATTTGTTTGCTACTCTGTGTTTATTTCAAAGAGCTCTTGCAAATCACTTCTTTCTTTTCAAAGACAACTAGTTTAATTTCAATAATAAGATATTATTAGACTGAATATTTAACAGATTTAAATATTGCCCATTTATGAATTACTGATACTGATAATTAACTCAGTTTTAGTGAAAACTACATCTTTATTTGAACTTGCTGCTAAGTCACTTTAGTTGTGTCCGACTCTGTGCGATCCCATAGAAGGCAGCCCACCAGGCTCCCCCGTCCCTGGGATTCTCCAGGCAGGAACACTGGAGTGGGTTGCCATTATTTGAACTTAATTTTCTTTAATATTGTAAAGGAACTGATCATTTGTAATGGCTATTATTTTCATTGTCTCAAATGTTCAAACCTATATGGGGATGATCAACAACCATTATAACATCTTATTATTCTTATTTTACTTTAGAATATTTTTGCTCCCTTTCTTTTTTCTTATTTGAATTTGCCTTTCTGAAGCTAGTTACTTCATATAGCTATTTAAGAATTTCTTAAACTCGTTCTCATTTTAGTCATTACATTTTGAAAACAGTGCTGGTTCTGGCTAATGAGAAAATAGCATCAGTTAAAATATATAATTATGTCTATGGATTTCTTAGCATTATTTTAAGTGATTTTCCTGTAGTATTTGCTGGCATAATAAATTAAAAACTTTGTGACTTGACCAACCTTAATTTTAACCATTTCACTTGTTCTTGATGTATAATATAATATACATAACTAAATGCTTCTTATCTATATTGGAGTATGGATTTATTAGAGAGTTTGGTAAAACTCTTAGACTGCATAATAATTCATTGAATTAATTGGATATATATATCTATATGTATCTCATGCAATACTGTATAAATGCCTTTCTAAAAGAGCCATGGCATTAAGGAGACCTACCTTAAGGGTGACTTTTGAGTATGAGCAGTGATTAACTTTAGAATTTCTTTACTTTTGAAAACAATTTTTTAAAATGAATTAGACCAGTAATGCCAACCATTTAAATTAACCATAAAGTTCACATTGTCTTGCCTATTTGCCTATAGTACCTTTGATTTATGCAATATACTATCTCCAAGAAAATGGAAATATTTTATATTATCTTATTATTTTTTTTAACATTGTCATGAATTACAGGCTGAGTAGCCTTGTCATCTTAGTTTTATAGTTAAAGAAGCCAGATCAGATAGTTTTCCCTAAATTGTCAATAAAAATAATCAAACTTGTTGGATAACAGAGAAAGGATACTGAAATTCAAGATCCTGAACCTTCAACCAGTATATAAGCTATAGCTTTGCTAAAGTCACTAAAAGTTTTTGCAAGTGTGCAAATATAATGCAAATGCATTTTATATAGCATGTATGTGTGTATGTATACATATATGTGTATATATTATTATGATAAATCATTCATATATTGGTTGGCCAGAAAGTTTATTTGGGTTTTCCCAAAGCATCTTACAGAAAAAAACTGGACAAACTTTTTGACTAACCCTTTAAATATAAAGTTTTATTCCAAAAATCATAAAAGAAATAATGTTCAGGAGGGTTTCTATTATTGTTATGAACTATAAACACTCTCATCTACTTATCCATGTGTATTAATGTATATTTGTCTCTAACTTAACAACTTTCAATTCTCAAAAGCTCTAGAACTCAGTATAAAGCTAGTAAATGGAAAAGAAAGATTATTAATTTTAATGGGAGAGTAATGATGCATTCCATCTTCACAAAGTTCCAAAATAATTTTCACAGATATAAATATACATTGATTGAACAATAAAAGCAAATAATAAATAAAGCTTTGGAAGTAAACCCAGTCTTCACATGAAACATAGTGAAAGATGATTCTACTTGTTCTTTTTTTCCTTTCTCCACAAATCTCGCTACGACTATTTTAACTTTTGGAAAACTCATAACTATGCATTTCAAAATAAAATTGTAGCACAAAAACATTTTTAGATAAAACTAAAAACTATGTATGAAAAGGCTTTTAAGCCCTGAAATTGCTCACACATAACTAAAATAACCATACAGTTCACTAAGCAGTAGAATTTGGATTCTTCCAAAGATAGTATGTTATTTAAATTTATTTATTTCTTTAGTATACACTTGCTTCAGGTATATGGGTCTTTGTCAAAACTCAAAATGTCAAACTTTCATTTCTTATGGCATGTTTATTTTTTATGTGTTAATTTGTGTTTAATTCATAGTAATTGCCAAAACAATTAGTTTGAAAAAGAGTTTAATGTTTGGAGAGCCATTGTATTGAAAAATTATCACTTGAATTGTCATTACATGAAGTAAGACAATATTTCTCATGTCCAGACCGGTAGACCATATCATTCTAATTAACTTATAAAAAAAACTTTTCTTAATCGATTGAGGTGGGATTCTAGGATAAGGAAAAAAGTAGCATTCCACCTTATGAATCCTGGTTGTATTGGTTACAGGAAGCAGGGAGGGCCTAAGATGCAGAATGCCCTGTGTGTAAGGAAAAAGTAATTCAGATAGAATAAATTTAGTTGGAAAGATATACCATTTAACACAGTTTGATGCTGAGTATTCATTTTTGCTAAGTTATTGAAAGTCACTATTTTAGGCTAATGATAATCAGTTTTGACTGATTCAGTTTCCAGAGTTGGAAGTGATATTTTCAGAAAATAGATGTTTTCTGTTAAGTTTACAAGAGTATATGGCCAAGAGCAAAAAATCTAATCATTTTCCATGAAAAAGGGGCTTCCAGTTTTCCTTGGTGAGTAAAGTTAGTCAGTGATGAAAGGGATTTAATAGAAGTTATTCAAAAATAATCTGAAGAGTTTGTGCAGCTGATCCCAAAAAGCAGTCATGCAGATAACTATTTGGTTCAGACAAAGAAGGGTGCAGATTAAACAAACCAAATTTCAACTATTATACTTTGTTAAAGGGGAGTGCTCAAGACTTAAAAATCATTTACTGAAATGCCCATGAAAGTTTCGTGAGAGCAATTGTTTGACTAAGCAAGCCACTGCTGGAAAGCTTTGCATGTGCACAGCTATTCAAATTAAAACAATGGATTACTAGATTTTTTTTATTTCTAGGTTTCTTCTATAGGATAATAATGGGCTTAAACCAGACTTATTAAAATTTCTTTTCATTTAAATAGAAGTCAACAAATTTTATTCCATGTTGCTACACAGGCTGATTAATTTGAAGATATGTAGGATTTTTGTTTTCCAAATATCTTATAGGCATCCCAGTATCTTATCTTGTTTTTGCCTTAGCCATTGTGTTGTTCAGTCGCTCAATCATTTCTGACTCTTTGTGACCCCATGGACTGCAGCATGCCAGGTTTCCCTGTCCATCACCATCTCACAGAGCTTGCTCAAACTCATGTCCATTGACTCTCTAATGCCATCCAACCATCTCATCTTCTGTTGTCCCCTTATCCTCCTGCCTTCTATCTTTCCCAGCATCAGGGTCTTTTCCAATGAATCAGTTCTTCACATCATGTGGCCAAAGTATTGGAGCTTCAGCTTCAGCATCAGTCCCTCCAGTGAATATTCAGGACTGATTTCTTTTAAGATTGATTAGTTTGATCTCCTTACAGTCCAAGGGAATCTAAAGAATCTTATCCAACTCCATAGTTCAAAAGCATCAATTCTTCAGTGCTCAGCCTTCTTTATGGTCCAATTCTTACATCCACACGTGACTACTATAGCTTCAAGTAGACGGACCTTTGTCAGCAAAGTAATATCTCTGCTTTTTAATATGCTTAAAAAGCATATAGTCATATGTTTTTTGGTCATAACTTTTCTTCCAAGGAGCAAGTGTCTTTTAATTTAATGGCTGCAGTCACCATCTGCAGTGATTTTGGAGCCCAAGGAAATAAAGTCTGACACTGTTTCCATTGTTTTCCCATCTTTTTGCAGTGAAGTGATGGGACTGGATTCCATGACCTTCATTTTTTGAATGTTGAGTCAGTTCTTTAACTCTTCTCATTATTTTCATTAAGAGGCTCTTTAGTTCCTCTTCACTTTCTGCCATAGGGTGTTGTCATCTGCATATCTGAGGTTACTGATAATTCTCTTGGCAATCTTGATTTCAACTTGTGTTTTATCCAGCCTCAAATATTGCATGATGTATTGTACATATAAGTTAAATAATCTGGGTGATAATATATAGCCTTGTCATATTCCTTTCCCAATTTTGAACCAGTCCTTTGTTCCATATTATTTATATGTGATTAGTCACTCAGTCATGTCCAACTCTTTGCAAATCCATAGACTATAGCCCATCAGGATACTCTGTCCATGGGAATTCTCCAAGCAAGAATACTGGAGTGGGTTGCCATGCTCTCCTCTAGGGGATCGTCCCAACCAAGGGATCGAACCCAGGTCTCCATCTTTACCATCTGAGCCACCTGGGACTTTTTTTTCCCCTTAAATCCAAAGAATCTGTTGTATACTTCCTTCCAGAGTTCTTCTTAATTAACACTGTTTTATTAAAAATTATATTAGAGGCTTTACATTCAATTATGTTAAATATAATTAATTTATTATAATTTAATATATATCTTAATATTTACTATAAAGTCAATATTCCAGTATATAAAGTGATAAGTTCCTTAATATGATATTGAGTATTAGCCTCCCATGTGGTTTTAGAGTTAGACCGATTGACCTTCTAACCTGTGTCCATCTATTCACTGAGTGAATATTGGACATGTTCCTTAACTATTCCATGCTTCAGGATTTTCTTTGTCAAATGGAGTTTATAGCAGTACCGACATAATAGAGTTGTATCAAACTTAAATGAGCTCCTCAGTATAAACACGTTATTAAAATTTCCAGGATGTAGCAAAAACTTAGTAATTTTTACTTATTACTATCATAGTGTTGTCAAATTTCCATCTACAATTCAAGTTTTAAAAAAATATTTTTGAGTTTGCTGAAATAAACATTTTAAACTCTAAGCCTCCAGCCTCCTGAATAGTATAAAATTTAGCTTCATTCAGCCATGGGAATTGTCTCCACTTCTGAATTGTGCCATGATGCGAAGATTCCAGGGTGCCCCCTAACACCAGAAATGGAGTAGGAAAGATTATTTATTGTCCATCATTCTGTCTACTTTTGTTACCACTAAAGCACCCATTGTCCATTCAACAGTGTCCTTTCATCTTTGCTGCTCTGCTGTGATATTTCTGACAGAGGGCTGTTTGTCAAGTCTAGGATCCTCAGACATAATTCACTTCCTGATGAACCTTATTTCAACTACTTAACATGTCTCCTATTCTGGGGAACCCATAGATCCCTCTTTATTCTTATCTAGTCTTGGATACTCCTTGAAAACAACAACAACAACAACAACAACAAAACCCAAACCAAGTAAATCCTCTTAATAACTTAAATAAAGATTTTTATTTGTAATGCTCCATATCTATTGGTAAAGCATAGATTGAACAAAAACCTCAGTCACAGAAAACTGACAAAACTGATCTCATGGATCACAGGCTTGTCTAACTCAGTGAAACTGTGAACGAAGCCATAAAGGGCCACCCAAGATGGACGGGTCACGGTGGAGAGTTCTGACAAAACATGGTCCATTGGAGAAGGGAATGACAAACCACCTCAGCATTCTTGCCTCGAGAACCCAATGAACAGTATGAAAAGGCAAAACAATATTACACTGAAAGATTAACTCCCCAGGACGATAGGTGCCCAATACGCTACTGCAAAAGAGTGGAGAAATAACTCCAGAAAGAATGACTGGATGGAACGAAAGTAAAAACTCCCAAAAAAAGGCAATGCCAAAGAATGCTCAAACTACCACACAATTGCACTCATCTCACATGCTAGTAAAGTAATGCTCAAAATTCTCCAAGCCATGTTTCAACAATGCATGAACCAACAACTTCCAGATGTTCAAGCTGGTTTTAGAAAAGGTAGAGGAACCAGAGATCAAATTGCCAGCATCCACTGGATCATCGAAAAAGCAAGAAAGTTCCAGAAAAACACCTATTTCTGCTTTATTGACTATGCCAAAGCCTTTGACTGTGTGGATCACAATAAACTGTGGAAAATCCTGAAAGAGATGGGAATACCACACCAACTTATCTGGCTCTTGAGAAACCTATATGCAGGTCAGGAAGTGACAGTTAGAACTGGACATGGACCAACACATTGGTTGCAAACAGGAAAAGGAGTGTGTCAAGATTGTATATTGTCACCCTGCTTATTTAACTTATATGCAGAGTTCAGTTCAGTCGCTCAATCATGTCTGACTCCTTGCAACCCTATGAACTGCAGTATGCTAGGCCTCCCTGTCCATGACCAACTCTGGAGTCCACCCAAACCTATGTCCATTGAGTCAGTGATGCCATCCAACCATCTCATCCTCTGTCATCCCCTTCTCCTCCTGACCTCAATCTTTCCCAGCATCAGGGTCTTTTCCAATGAGTCAGCTCTTTGCATCAGGTGGCCAAAGTATTGGAGTTTCAGCTTCAACATCAGTCTTACCAATGAACACCCAGGACTGATCTCCTTTAGGATGGACTGGTTGGATCTCCTTGCAGTCCAAGGGTCTCTCAAGAGTCTTCTCCAACACCACAGTTCAAAAGCATCAATTCTTTGGTGCTCAGCTTTCTTTATAGTCCAACTCTCACATCCATACATGACTACTGGAAAAACCATAGCCATGACCACAAAGAAGGACCTTTGTTGACAAAGTAATGTCTCTGCTTTTTAATATGCTGTCTAGGTTAGTCATAACTTTTCTTCCAAAGAGTAAGCCTCTTTTAATTTCATGGCTTCAATCACCATCTGCAGTAATTTTGGAGCCTAGAAAAATAAAGTCAGCTACTGTTTCCACTGTTTTCCCATCTATTTGCCATGAATTGATGGGCCCGGATGTCATGATCTTAGTTTTCTGAATGTTGAGCTTTAAGCCAACTTTTTCACTCTCCTCTTTCACTTTCATCAAGAGGCTTTTTAGTTCCTCTTCACTTTCTGCCATAAGGGTGGTGTCATCTGCATATCTGAAGTTATTGATATTTCTCCCAGCAATCTTGATTACAGCTTGTGGTTCCTCCAGCCCAGCATTTCTCATGATGTACTCTGCATATAAGTTAAATAAGCAGGGTGACAACATGCAGAGTACATCTTGAGAAACGAGGGCTGGATGAAGCACAAGCTAGAAACAAGATTGCTGGAAGAAATATCAATAACCTCAGATATGCAGATGACATCACCCTTATTGCAGAAAGTGAAGAACTGAAGAGCCTCTTGATGAAAGTGAAAGAGGAGAGTGAAAAAGCTGGCTTACAGCTCAACATTCAGAAAAACTAAGATCATGGAATCTGATTTCATCACTTCATGGCAAATAGATGGGAAAACAGTGGAAACTGGCTATTTTGGGGGGCTTCAAAATCACTGCAGATGGTGACTGCAGCCATGAAATTAAAAGATGCTTGCTCCTTGGTAGAAAAGTTATGACCAATCTAGACAGCATATTAAAAAGCAGAGGCATTAATTTGCCAACAAAGTTCCGTCTAGTCAAGGCTATATTTTTCCAGTAGTCATGTATGGAAGTGAGTGTTGGACTATAAGGAAAACTGAGCAGCAAAGAACTGATGCTTTTGAACTGTGGTATGGGAGAAGACCCTTGAGAATCCCTTCGACTGCAAGGAGATCCAACCAGTCCATATTGAAGGAAATAAGTCCTGAACATTCATTGGAAGGACTGATGTTGAAGCTGAAACCTCAGTACTTTGGCCACCTGATGTGAAGAGCTGACTCATTGGAAAAGACCCCAATGCTGGGAAAGATTGAAGGTGAGAGGAGAAGGGGATGATAGAGGATGAGGTGGTTGAATGGCATCACCGATTCAATGGACATGAGTTTTAGCAAATTTCGGGAGTTGGTGATGGACAGAGAAGCCTGGCGCTCTGCAATCCATGACGTTGCAAAGGTTTGGACACGACTGAGTGACTGAACTGAACTGAACTGAACTGAAAGCAAAACCAACACCCCATTGTGGATATGACTGGTGTTGAAAGTAAGCCTGATGCTGTAAACAACAGTATTTCATTGGAATCTGGAATGTTAGGTCCATTAAACAAGGTCAATTGGAAGTTGTCAAACAGGAGATGACAAGAGTGAACGTCAACAATAGGTATCAATGAACTAATAAGGATGGGAATGGGCAAATGTAATTCAGATGACCATTATATCTACTACTGTGGGCTAAAATCCCTTAGAAGAAATGGAGTGGCCCTCATAGTCCACAAAAGAGTCTAAAATGCAGTACTTTGGTACAGTCTCAAAAACCACAGAGTGATCTCTGTTCATTTCCAAGGCAAATCATTCAATACCACAGTAATCCAAGTCTATGTCCCAACCCCTAATGCTGAAGAAGCTGACATTGAATAGTTCTACGAGGATCTATAAGACCTTCTAGAACTAACACCATAAAAAAGATGTCCTTTTCATCATAGGAGACTGGAATGCAAAAATAGGAATTCAAGAGATATCTGGAGTAACTGGCAAATTTGGCCTTGGAGTACGAAATGAAGCCAGGCAGAGTCTACAGAGTTTTCCCAAGAGAATGCTTCTTGGTGTCATAGCAAACACTTTCTTCCAACAAAATAAGAGACATCTCTACTCATGGACATCACCAGGTGGTCAATACTGCAATCAAATAGATTATATTCTTTTCAGCCAAAGATGGAGGAACTCTATACAATCAGCAAAAACAAGAATGGGAGCTGACTGTCACTCAGAATATGAAAACATTATTGCAAAATTCAGACTTAAATTGAAGAACGTTGGGAAAACCACTAGACCATTCAGGTATGACCTAAGCCAAATCCCTTATGATTATATAGTGAAAGTACAAATAGGTTCAAGGGATTAGATCTGATAGACAGAATGCCTGAAGAACTATGGACAGAGGTTCGGAACATTGTGCAGGAGGCTGTGATCAAAACCATCCCCAAGAAAAAGAAATGCAAAAAGGCAAAATGGCTGAGCAAAGAAGAGAAGGGAAAGGCAAAGGAGAAAAGGAAAGATATATCCATATGAATGGAGAGTTCCAAAGAATAACAAGGAAAGATATGAAAACCTTTAAAAGTGAACAATGCAAAGAAATAGAGGAAAACAATGGAGTGGGAAAGACAAGAGCTCTGTTAAAGAAAATTAGAGATTCCAAGGGAACATTTCATGCAAAGATGGGCATAATAAAGGGCAGAAATGGCATGGACCTAACAGAAACAGAAAATATTAAGAAGAGGTGGCAAGAATACATAGAAGTACTATACAAAAAAAGATCTTAATGATTCTGATAACCACGATGGTGTGATCACTCACCTAGAGACAGACATCTTGGATTGCAAAGTCAAGTGGGCCTAAGGAAGCCTCACTATGAACAAACCATGTGTAGGTGATGGAATTCCAGCTGAGCTATATCAAATCCTAAAATATGATGCTGTGAAAGTGCTACACTCAATATACCAGCAAATTTGGAAAATTCAGTAGTGGCCACAGGATTGGAAAAGGTCAGTTTTCATTCCAGTCTCTAAGAAGGACAATGCCAAAGAATGTTCAAACAACTGCACAATTGCCATCATTTCACAGACTAGCAAAGAAATGCTCAAAATTCTCCAAGCTAGGTGGCAGCATTATGTGAACTGAGAACTTCCAGATGTTCAAATTGGATTCAGAAAAGGCAGAGAAACCAGAGATCAAATTGCCAACATCTGCTGGATCATAGAAAAAGCAAGAGAATTCTGGGAGAATATCTTCTTCTGCATCATTGACTATGCTAAAGCCTTTGACTGTGTGGATTAAAAACAAACTGGAAAATTCTTAAAGAGATGAAAATTCCCTACCACCTTACCTGCCTCCTGAGAAACCTATATGCAAGTCAGGAAGCAACAGTTAGAACTGGACATGGAACAACAGATTGATTCCAAATTGGGAAAAAAGCATGTCAAGGCTGTATATTATCACTCTGCTTATTTAAACTATATGCAGATTACATCATGAAAAATGCTTGGCTGGATGAAGCACAAGCTGGAACCAAGATTGCCAAGAGAAATATCAATAACCTCAGATATGCAAATGACACCATCCTTATGCCAGAAAGCTTAGAGTGACTCAAGAGCCTCTCAATGAAGGTGGAACAGAAGCGTGAAAAAGCTGGCTTAAAAGTCAATATTCAAAAAACTAAGATCATGGCATCTGGTCTTATCATTTCATGGCAAAAAGACGGGGAAACAATGGAAACAGTGACAGACTTCATTTCCTTGGTCTCCAAAATCACTGCAGATAGTGACTGCAGGCATGAAATGAAAAGATGCTTGCTCCTTGAAAGAAAAGGTACGACAAACCTAGACAGGATGTTAAAAATCAGTGCCATTACTTTGCTGACAAAGGTCTGTCTAGACAAAGGTATGGTTTTTCCAGTAGTCATGTATGGAACTGAGAGTTGAACTATAAAGAAGGCTGAGCACTGAAGAATTGACGCTTTTGAACTGTAGTGTTGGAGAAGACTCTTAAGAGTCCCTCAGACTGCAAGGAGATCAAATCATTCACTTCTAAAGGAAATCAGTCCTGAATATTCACTGGAAGGACTGATGCTGAAACTGAAGCTCCAATACTTTGGCCACCTTTTGTGAAGAGCCAACTCATTAGAAAAGCCCCTGATGCTGGGAAAGATTGAAGGTAGGAGGAGAAGTGGATGACAGTGGTTGAGATAGTTGGATAGCATCACTGACTCAATGGACATGAGTTTGAGCAAGGTCCATGTGTTGGTGATGGGTAGGGTATTTTGGCATGCTGCAGTCCGTGGGGTCACAGAGTCAGACACAAGTGAGCAATTGAACTGAAATGTATCTAGAATGTCTTTCAACATCATTTAAAAATAAAATTTATTATGTTAAGAATCCTGTCATTTGACCATGTACTCACCTACCTGCTGCTGCTGCTACTAAGCTGCTTCAGTCGTGTCCGACTCTGTGCGACCTCATAGATGGTAGCCCACCAGGCTCCCTGGTCCCTGAGATTCTCCAGGCAAGAACACTGGAGTGGGTTGCCATTTCCTTCTCCCTAACATCCCTTATTCTCTCTTTATAGTAAGAAATTCACAGGCATATTTTTTACATAGTGTGATAAAACACATCAGCGTCATCCAGAAGTGATTGCTGCGTGCTTTTCTGTTATTGTTCGGGCCCCACTGCATTTCTTGCTTCACTTTCTACCACTTCCTATTATAAAAGGATTGGTGAAATCGTTATTTTTGCTAATAAACAACCAATTCTGAGCTTCTCATCTCCTTCCTCTTTCCTGCCAGAGCCCCAGTGGTACTAATGCATAACTGGTTGGCTTCATATCCTATACAGCAAATACGAGAGAGTCATGCTTGATGTAAGAAAAAATGTTAACTAGTTTATATAAGGATATTCTTAAATAAGTTTCAGTATTTAGTGTGACTATTAAATGCTATTGGGACACATTGATGAATGATATTTGTTAAAACCATTTTTCAGAATAGAGTTTAATCTTTCCTAATTTGAAAAAAAAAGTTTACAATACAGAGTGAATTCTCTCTCAGAATATATGTCAATTCTACCACGGGGAGAGAGGTTTTCAAGTCACCAGAAAAAGGGAACTCAAATATGATTATACTTTTAAAATTAAGAAAAAGTAATATTTCATATTATTGTCTCTGTTATTTGAAAGAATTTTAAATTTGAGGTGACTAAATGTATTAATAATAAAATAATTTGTTTTATGTTTATGTAGGGGCTCAATGTTCACAAATTTCTTTCCTGAATTCTATCATTTGATCTCTGTAATACTTCTATGAGATAGGCAGAGAAGGTATTAAAGATATCAATTTTCAGTTGAGGAGATCCAGGCTTAGAGAAGCTCGATTGGAGAAAATTCACCAAAGTTACAGAAATTATATAAGTACTCAACCCAGAACCTCAAATCTGGCCTTTGATTCAAACTCATACTCTTTACATTTATAACCTGAAGCGAGGTTATAAATCTGGAGTGGCAAATAGCATCCACTTTGCATGCCAACCCTGATAAATTCGAAGGTATGCTTGAGATGATTCTCGAAGGGCATATAGAGGATAGCCAGATGAGATAGGGCATTTCAGGTGGATAAAATTACAAATGTAAAGGTCTGGTGATATAAGACTACATATGGCATTCAAACATCTGTATGTTTTTTTTTTCTTTTTATTTAAACTAAAAATGTTTATTTTAAAATATTTGTTTTACCTTCTGACTCTGTAATGGAAAATCCTCTTCTGATTATGCCAGGCTCCTTTGATCTTCATCGTGGCTCACTACAGCTGGTTCTCTGCAGTCTTGTCAGGCCTCTGGATCATTTATTCAGAGTTACTGCCAGGTTAACCTGATGGCAGTTACCCAGAAATGCATCTTTCTAGAAGTTTGTTCTGGATAATTAGAGAAAGGCTTCATCATGCCTAGTGACTGTCTATGAAATATTTTCTCATTTCATACCAAAATCATGAGCGGAATGAATAAACCTCCTTGGTAATGAGGTTCAAAATTTTGCTACTTAATTAAAAGATTTTGGAGACCTTCCCATATTTTCAATTAGTAATTTATGATAGTTGTATTTCTGATGAAAATTAACATAATGATAGCAATTATTGTCTTAGCCAACATTATTTCGCCCTTGCCATGTTTCATGAACTTTTAAAGAAATTTACATGAATGATTAACACTGCTTGTAATCCTTATAATAACATACTCATCTCCATTTTATAAATAAGGTAAATTAAGTTAGAAATATGAAACAATTTGATAAAGTCACAGAGCCATTAAGAGATGGAAAAAAGTGAAAGTGTGAAAATATTAGTTGCTCATTTGTGTCTTACTCTTTGTGATCCCATGAACTGTATGTAGCTCATCAGACTCTTCTGTCCACGGAATTCTCCAGGCAAGAACACTGGAGTTGTTAGCCATTCCCTTCTCTAGGGTATCTTCCCAACCCAGGAATGAAACCTGGGTCTCCTGCATTGGCAGGCAGATTCTTTACCATTTGAGCCACCAAGGAACAGGGATGCAAACCTTTGTCTTTCTGTTCCCATATATAAGTGCTCTTAACCATCATCTCTTATATCATAATTACTTAACTTTGAAGCTCTAATGAGGAAAGCAGAGAAGAAAAAGAGCCTGCATGTACACACAGCCATACCATCAACATTTTTCCATAGAGGAAAAAAATCATCTTATAATGGTTAAAAAATAGAAAGTCTGCTTAATACATGTCATAGTTGTTAGCACATGTGACCAAGTGATTGCATCATCTTCAGTACATATCTACAATATTTTTTTCTGGTATCCTAACCTGTAACAATTCCATTGCATATTCTGACCTAAGAATTGTTTCAGAATCCAGCTCCCAAGTTAGTTCTTTAGGCCATATTTGCCAACAAAACATGCTGAAACTTTAGTGCGAATTTATATCAGAAAAAAAAAATGTTCCCCTCTGCCCCCTTCCCCGGGCCCTGCAACCTGGCTTGATTTCTGCAATGGCTGAACTACAGAAGTTGGTATACTCAGACACCTTTTGGCTTTTTCTTAAGCTTGGCGTTATTTAACACCAACAGCTATTGACCTGATTTCCTTTGAATTCCAGAATATTGCCTGTAAAAAAAGATTACTAATATGGCTAAATTTCTGGTGAGGATTTAACTTTCTTCATCTAGTGAAGATCTGCTGCTACATGTGGGGTTATCTAAATTGACAGGGAATGTGTCCAAGAGATACAGTGATTGAGAATTACTCACACATCTACTTCTGCCAAGACAGAAAACAGGGTTTTCAATGAATGATTACCAGATGGTTATCTGAGAGATTTGGCTATGTTCTAAGCTTGATAAGCAGAAAAATACTCAAGAAAATAGAGACTGTTTGCCATAAAGTTCCATATTTCTTGTCTTGAAATGAACATCCTGATTGCTTTGGAGTATAGATATGATATAAATGAAGTACTTAACAAAATATCTATCACAAAGCTGTGATCAAGATTTTACCCTGATACCTTCTGCTTATTCTTTGAATAAATCACTTAAATGATTAACTATTTACCTTTTAGGGAAGTTTGTGAGGTGTTTTCTCTATTAAGACGTATGATTGTTTTGACTGGCCCATTGATATATCTGTAAGAATAAACTGCCTCATTGTTTTACTCTTCTCTTTAGGCCTTTGGAAAAGGCTAGGTCCTAAGTTCCATCAATTTTAACACTATCATACAACTTTAATAAACCATACTTCAGAGCCAAAATTGTTTCCTGAGAACAGGTTATTATAAGGTAGACGGATTCTCTATGCAGAGATGTTGGCTTTCTTTTGACCTGAGGATTCCTTTGTACCTTAATTAAAGAGTAGAGCAAGGCACACTAAGAAAGGCACTGACAAAGAAAAGGAAAATTCATTCCTTCAGGATTGCTAGTTCTTGGTCTAGGGCTTATCCAACAAGCCATTTTCTAAACATTTATTAAATCAAGCAAAACAGTGTTTTTCACATGTCTTAGTGCCTCTAGAATCAAATCAATTCAAAATAGGTGGCAAAGGGAAGTATGTAAATCACAATTTACATTGAGAAATTGATTCCTTTCCCCAAATGAAACCATGATCTGTCAGAGTGCAGAAACATCAAAGCAACTATGAACAATGAGAATAAAACAGGGATTTTGAGATGGAAATTGAGTTTTTAATGCTTTGCTTATAGTGTATAGGATGTTAATATGGGTTAAAAACAATCTTCCCTTTTGGTTTTTTACCTCAGAATAAATTAATATACATTTTTTAAATTTTCATTGTACTTTGGATTAACTGTATTCATTTACCATGTGACCTTTCAAAGGTCTTTTAGACTTTTAAGGGAAAAATCAAGAAGCTATAAATTAGTGCTTATTTATGTTTCTTTGATTTGGATATTTTTTTTGGAGTGCATATAATTCACAATATTGTGTTAATTTCCAATGTAAAGCAAAGAGGTTTATATATACATATATATAAATGTATATATATATATAAATAATCTATTCATTTAGGTATATTTTCCCAGATAGGCCATTGCAGAATATTGGGTAGTAACAGTGCCTAATTCTGTAGGCTGACAGACTCACTGGTCTTAGCCAGCCTCAATCTCTGCTCTGTAGCCTGTGTGGCCCCAAGAGTCACATTTTCTTCAGACATCTACTTTTATACTCAAAACTGTAAAGTGTAATTTATGCATAAGGCATATAGTCTAGATTTCAAATGAAAATTGGATATTTCTATCCAATAATCTTTGTTGTTCTTAGATTGTAGCTTAAACATGAGTGAGTGTTCAAGATATTTTTTCCCTATTTGCAGACATTTTTAGAATTGTAGTTTTCATAATTTAATAATTATAAAATATATCTTATGAAATCTCATGTGGTGGAAGATGATTCAAGTATTTCATGTTTTGAATGAATAGTAGTGTATCATTTGTCTCAGTATTTGAAAAAAGATGTTGCCATACTGCATTTTAGTGAAATATGATCTTCTGTGAGGTGTGACAGTAAGGGTAAAAGTTTTTACCCTTTGTTTTACCTATGTTTTAAAGTTCATTACAAATTTTGGCACATTTGTTGTCAATCCACATTGCAAATAAAAAATCTAGTCACTATTTGAGTGACTTTTAATCAAGAAAATGCACATGTAATATATAAACTACATTTTAAAATTATATCTACATATAATTTTTAAGTTGGTTATATTTGGGTATGAGTATCTCCAAGCCAGGCTTCAGCAATATGTGAACCGTGAACTTCCTGATGTTCAAGCTGGTTTTAGAAAAGGCACAGGAACCAGAGATCAAATTGCCAACATCCGCTGGATCATGGAAAAAGCAAGACAGTTCCAGAAAAACATCTATTTCTGCTTTATTGACTATGCCAAAGCCTTTGACTGTGTGGATCAAAATAAACTGTGGAAAATTCTGAAAGAGATGGGAATACCAGACCACCTGATCTGCCTCTTGAGAAATTTGTATGCAGGTCAGGAAGCAAAAGTTAGAACTGGACATGGAACAACAGACTGGTTCCAAATAGGAAAAGGAGTTCGTCAAGGCTGTATATTGTCACCCTGTTTATTTAA
>NW_011494860.1:1155104-1174287 GCF_000754665.1 Bison bison bison
ACCCTGTTTATTTAACTTATATGCAGAGTACATCGTGAGAAATGCTGGGCTGGAAGAAACACAAGCTGGAATCAAGATTGCCAGGAGAAATATCAATAACCTCAGATATGTAGATGACACCACCCTTATGGCAGAAAGTGAAGAGGAACTAAAAAGCCTCTTGATAAAGGTGAAAGTGGAGAATGAAAAAGTGGGCTTATAGCTCAACATTCAGAAAACTAAGATCATGGCATCCGGTCCCACCACTTCATGGAAAATAGATGGGGAAACAGTGGAAACAGTTTCAGACTATTTTTCTAGGCTCCAAAATCACTACAGATGGTGACTGCAGCCATGAAATTAAAAGATGCTTACTCCTTGGAAGGAAAGTTATGACCAACCTAGATAGCATATTCAAAAGCAGAGACATTACTTTGCCAATAAAGGTTCGTCTAGTCAAGGCTATGGTTTTTCCTGTGGTCATGTATGGATGTGAGATTTGGACTGTGAAGAAGGCTGAGCGCCGAAGAATTGATGCTTTTGAACTGTGGTGTTGGAGAAGACTCTTGAGAGTCCCTTGGACTGCAAGGAGATCCAACCAGTCCATCCTAAAGGAGATCAGCCCTGGGATTTCTTTGGAAGAAATGATGCTTTCTGAAACTCCAGTACTTTGGCCACCTCATGCGAAGAGTTGACTCATTGGAAAAGACTCTGATGCTGGGAGGGATTGGGGGCAGGAGGAGAAGGGAGGACAGAGGATGAGATGGCTGGATGGCATCACTGACTCGATGGACGTGAGTCTGAGTGAACTCCGGGAGGTGGTGATGGACAGGGAGGCCTGGCGTGCTGCGATTCATGGGGTCGCAAAGAGTCGGACATGACTGAGCGACTTATCTGATCAACTATACAGAAAAAGAAATTTTCAAGAGTAAGTTGGCATTTGAAAATACAGCACAGAAGAAGAATAATTTTTCTCATGATAATCCAGGTATATACGTGTTATCTTGTTTACTTTTAGTACTTTCATTGTAAATGCTTATATTCGTCAATCATGTGTAATATTGCATGCTGTTTTTATGTCTTCTATTTTTCTCTCAAAAACACTCTTACCCACCTCTGTGCTCAGTGAGACTTATGGTCTGGCCTATATCAAAGGGCTCCCTTGCCCACTGGCTTCCTGTTTGGTTAAGCAAATGAGGAGATTCAAGAAGAAATGTGAGCAAAGAAGCAGAGCGAAGTCTTCTACTTCCTCTCAGTGGCTTTGGTGAGGGCTGGCTGCATCCCTTGACCAACAGGTAGTGACTCCTGACAGACAGCCTTCTCCTATGGAGCTCCTTCTCCATTTTCATTGAAGCAGACTCTTCTCTGCTCCAGGACTACGTATGACACCACGTAGAAACAGTCTCATCCTCTAGAACATTAAAGCTATGTTTTTGCATGCAATTTTCTTGAAACCAAAGACTTTCATCAAACATTTATTGATTATCAGACAAAGGGCTTTGAAGGTTTACAGATTCACAGTTCTTACTAACTTGCTTTAAAAGGAAGGTTGTCAGTACCCAGTTCTTAGATTCTTTACAGTATTTTTTTTTTTCCAAACACAGGTGTAATTGCATTATTATATCATTCCTCTGGCCACACCAAACAAAACTCACATTTGATGGTGACTCCCATTTTCAAAATAAAATTTAAATTCTTAAGCATGGTATGGAGATACTTAAGGAAAAGGATTCTACTTGATCCAGCTTTAGTTTTCATTTGAACATTATCATTACTAATGTCTCACCCCACTGAATGGTTCATCATTCTGTTCCATGCCCTAGGCCTCTCAGTTGCATGTTTTTCTTTTTGCTTACTTAATAACCTTTTCTCCTTTTTCCATCTGTAAGAGGAAAGGTGTTCCTGTCAAGATTTAGCCCAAATGCCTAACTCTCCCACAAGGTCTTCTTCCAACTCCAATGAATGATAGTCCATTGCTGGAGTTTTCCTTTTATCAGGGTTAAGGATATGCTTATAATCTTCCCATTTAGATTCTAATGTCTTCGGGTGAAAGGATCAAACATTTTCATACTTGTAGACTGATTGTATTTAGTGGAGGGACTCCTTTGCGCATGTATTTTGAGCTCAGTAACTGTTTTGAAAGTGAAATGACTTACTAGTGTGGTAATTAAACTTGGTGTGACCTTTTCTTCCTATGGTAACGGTAAGTTAGCTCAGCAGAATGAGGGATAAATACAAAGTCAGGTAAGAGAAGGGAATGGCAACCCATTCCAGTATTCTTGCCTGGAAAATCCCATGGACAGAGGAACCTGGGAAGCTACAGTCCATGGGGTCGCAAGAGTTGGACATGACTTAGCAACTAAAGCACCAACATCAACAATTTATATGACTGGCATTTGGCAAGAGTTGCATTTCCCATTTTTCCTATTACTTCCTTCCTGCCTATCTGTCCCAAGCTCCTTTGAGCACATTTAGGTTGGGCTTGGTGATATTCATTTGCATCCAAGAAAGCCTGGTGGTCCTCTTTGGCCTTGAGCTGGATCAGTACTAGATTAAGAAGGGCAAGAGACTGGAGAAACTTGTGGAAAGCAATAGGCCTGAAGACAAGATCTGAATTTAGTGTTTGCAAATTTTAGGATTGAATTCCAGCTCTGTGACATACTGGCCATGGAACTTGGGAAGTTTTTCTGTTTGTTTTGTTTTATGGCTATCAATATTTTGAACCTCTTGCTATCAAATGAGAATACTTATCTTACAATGTTGCGTGGGGAAGATCCCTTGGAGGAGGGCATGGCGACTCACTCCAGTATTCTTGTTGGGAGAATTCCATGGACAGAAGAGCCTAGCATGTGACAGTCCTTAGGATTACACAGTCCTTAGGATCACCTCGGACATGACTGAAGTGACAGCACAAGTTTGCAAATTTTAACCTTATCAATCATTTAAATTAAAGCTGAGTGACTTTAGTTTCTGCCTCTGACAGAAGACTCTGGTTGCTATTTCCTCTCTTGCCAAGTAGAACTACTCTCAGAACCTGCAAAAGACAAGTTATACAGGGTTATCTTTTTTATTCTTTTGATTTTTTTCTTTCACTTTCAAAAGCTACAACTTCTATAAATTATTGATCTGCTTTTTAAAATAATTATATTTAAGGAAAAATATGAAAAAATTACTAGTATAGGATACAAATAGTCACAATTTGTAAAATAAAGGATTAACTTTGACCCAATCATTAAATTTTAAAAGAGCTCCTTTAGTAGGAGCTTTTTTTAAACATCTAAAAAGTTCTTTTTTTCAAAAATAAATCTCCAAAGCTACCCTATGGATTTATTGAAATATTTATGATAAAACGAAATCCAGAAGCTTTATGTTGGTGGCATCAGAAAGAGGTTGAGTGATAGATATGATCTGATTCTTAGGGTGAATTATTAAAAATATATTCTTCTTTACAGATCAAGAATTGAAAGATCAAGCAGCACAGTTCAAAAGTTGAAAGAAATTAGATAAAAGATGGGTTGTGCAGAAGAACCCAAGGAAGAGATGAAACAACCAGAGAGGTGGTCACTGAATTTTACTGTACCAAGTATGTATGAGAGAGAGCTGACATTTTTATGAAGGCTATTCCTAGATGTCATGAATGGCAAATATTAAATTTATAATTGTTCTGTATAAATAAGCAAATAATTGCTTAATACACTACTTTTATAACAAATTAATATTCAATATGTTTTGGACCTTTATGAAAGGCTACCTATATTACTTCATTTAATCCAGATAAGATTACCAATGAGAAGACAGCATTATTGCCCCAATTTTATAAAAGAAAAAAAAAAGAGAAATATTTTGTAATTTGCTTAAAGTCACCATAAACACTTGGTTGTAACTACTGGATACTTCTTCCTTGTGAACCAGCCTCTTTTAATTAAATGGGTGATGGACCTGAAAACTAGCAAGTCTGGAAGCTAAGCAAGGGGTCATGAATTTGTATTACAGCAGTTCTTTCAGGCTCTTGGTCCTTCAATCTTGGCTGCTTTTAATTATTTAGACTGAGAATACCTTTGTTGTGATCCTTGCATACACCATCTCCACAGCTCTCTGTGAGTCAGCACTGTCCCCCCACCACTGCTGCTCCAAGATGCTGCTCATTAAGATAAATGTACCCATCTTGCTCTGTCAGTTAAACACTGTCTCCACGTATGTCTTCAGTCGTGTCTGACTCTGTGCAACCTCATGGACTGTAGCCTGCCAGGCTCCTCTGTCCGTGGGAATTCTCCAGACAAGAATACAGGAGTGGGTTGAAATGCCCTCCTCCAGGGGATCTTCCTAACCCAGGGATCAAACCCTTGCCTCCTGTGGTTTCTGCACCTCAAGTGGATTCACTACCACTGAGCCACTGGGGAAGCAAATATTCTCTCCAGTCCTCTATTATTACTGTTTGGATCCTCTCATTCCCATTATTATCATGAATCCCTGTTCTGTAATAGCATGTCTTACCATCAGTCCTCATCTAGAGAGGAAAGCTACCAATGAGATTCCTGGAAAATTCCTTAATAATTTGATAAATGGAGTGTCCTATGAAATCCCTGTGGAACTTGGTTGACTGGTAGTATTTCCAGCCTTATATATATATATAGCTCTCTTACCATACTGACTGCTCTGAGCCTTTTGGCTATGTCTTCCAATATTTTTCATGTTAATTTCTACACTTTCACTTCAGTTTGTATTGGTCATCTTTTTTGCCCAATTTCCAAGAGCATTCCAACAAGGTTTTATACCATCTCCCAGGTCTTTTACCAAGGTATAAATTCCTGTGTCAAGTGAAAGTTCTTCCATATTAATCAGCTATCATCCAACTTTATGTTCTACCGCCTCCTCCCTGGAACCAGAACCCACCTGATCTAAAGCACACATACCTCCCTAGCCCTACAGGTATGCCTTGGCTAGGTTCTGTAGCCTTTATGTGGATATAGCTACTTTTCTTTCCTTCCTCTATATCTGTGTCACATCTGCATGAGGTTTACTGCACCTTGACTTTATTAGTTTGGTGACTAGAAAATGAGGGGAGAGTAAATTCTGAGAGGTATGAAAGTTGTCTTGCAAGACAGAGGCCTTTGACTTGTCCTCAATTGATTGATACTGCTAGCCTTTAAGAAGAAGAAATAGGTCATTTCTGAAGGCCCAGATGGTTCAGCAGAGTATGAGGATTAAAATATTTGAGTACATTGATCCAGATGTTCCCTTGTCAAAATGTCAAGTTCCACACTTTCTTAATCAGGATCCTGACTTTGGCATAACAGTCTTGTTGAAGTCAAAATTCAACCTTCTCTAGAGCTCAACTACTCTTATAATTAAGCTCTGGCACTAATCCTCAGCTTTTCTACTCATCCATCTACAGGAGATGAGATTCTTTTTATATACTGCTTATGGCAATGCCTGTGGAGGGACTCAGCTGTGAGCTATCAGCAGTAAGTACTTCTGGCAACTAACAGAATGAATGCCTAAGTTCAAAAGGCAGCAATCAGAGCGATTAGTCACAGCATCTACCCTAGCGTTTAAGATAGTTGATATTGAATACTTTTGAAATGGTAAGGAGAAGGGTCAAAGTTGAAAGTACAAAAAGGAAAATCATACAATGCAGTTTTAGGAGGATAGAATAAATGGAATACAAAGTTTATGCAATGACCCTGGCCTCAGATTGGAGGACACAATATATTGAAAACTAAAGGGAATGAGGAAAGATGACTGTAGGTACAGAGAGGTTTTTAGGCTTATTAGCAAGCTTCAGAGTGACTCTTGTCCAACGGAAATGAAGTAAAAGTCAGAATCATATTTTTAAAATGAAAAAACACTAGTCAGTGATGATTTTACAAAAATACAGAAGCACTGAAAAGCTTTTATTCACTTTTTGCATGTCCTTACTCAGCTGTTGTGGAAAGTAGGGAATTAGACTATTCAAAGAAACATAGTAAAACTGACAGGTATTGTTGAGGGCCCAGATGAAACTGATGGTCAAGGCTATTTTGTTGAAACAGTCTCCCCTGTTCTGTGGCTTTCTCCAGAAGTGCTCAGCTGACTCAGAATAGCATGGAAAAAATGGTTATTTGCATTAATCCAAGTTTGAGATTTTGCTATATGGGTATAATGAAAGTAGAGGTGAGTGGGAGATTGGTTACAGTATTACGAACTGAATTAGGAAAAATAAACAAAACCAGACACTGATGGGTTGACTCATAATAGACAGTCAATTAAATGTTAGAATGGCTGCACTAGGAAGAGCTAAACACTTATCCTGGAAACAGAAATGATTTTTAGAAAGTTATTTGTGAGTGTGGCAGGATTAGATAATAAGATATTAGGAGAATTGAAACAGTTGCCTGAGAAGGAACACAGGATAAGTCACTTCAGTTGAGGAAGTAAGAGAACCCCTTACCACACAATAAAATCAACAGCATTTCCTGTTCTCACCATGATTGATCTCTCAGCAGTATTTAACAGTATTAATATATTTTTATTTAAACTCACTCTTATCTTTGGGTCTGTGTTATCACACATACAACTTGTTTCTATTCCACTTCTCTTCTTTTATCTTACTTTTGTTAGTTCTTTTTCCTAAAACTCACTTTTCAATGATATTCAAATCGGAAGCCTCAGATAACATGATTCTATACATAGAAAATCTTAAGACCACCTTCAAAAATTACTAGAACTCAACAATAAATTCAAGGAAATTGTAGGTTGTAAAATTAATATACAGAAATCTGTTGCATTTCTGTATACTATCAATGAGAAAGAGAATTTTTTTTTTTAAACAATCCCATTTAGAATCACAAGAAAAAGAATAAAACACCTAGGAATAAGTATTCTGAAGGAGGTAAAAGACCTATACAAGGAAATTTGTAAGACTTTGATGAAATAAAAGATGCATTGTGTTCACTGTAAAGATTAATATTGTTAAATGACCAAATTACCCAAGGCAATCTACAGATTCAATGTAATCCCTATCAAAAGACTAATGGCATTTTTCACAGAACTATAACAAATGACTAAAATTTTTATGGAAATACAAGGATCCTGAAGAATCAAAACAGTTTGAGAAAGAACAACAAAACTGGCGGTCTCATCCTATCTGATTTTGAACTATACTACAAAGCTACGGTAATCAAAACACTTTGGCACATAAACAGACTTACAGATCAATGAAAACAGTTAAGTGCCCAGGAATGAATCCACATTTGTATGAGCAATTAATCTATAATTAAGGAGGCAAGAATATTCAATGATAAAAAGACAGCCTCTTCAATAAATGGTATTGGGGAAATCTCACAGCTATACACAAAAAAATCAAATTGGGCTGCTTTCTCACACCATATACAAATATAAACTCAAAATGGATTAAAGACTTAAATATAACCTGGAGCCATAAAATTTCAAGAAGAAAATAGGCAGTCAATCTGTATAAATGTTGCCAGTGGTAATTTAATAGCAAAAACTGAAGACCATTGATAGTTCCTTTAATAGAAGATTGGTACAAGAACTTTTTGAGATTCATACTCTATGATATATTGTAGTTATTAGAAATGAGTATGTTGTATGTCAAAGATAATATAAGCTTCAATAGGGCAGGGTTTTTTTTTTCTTTTTTCCCTCAGAATGTAATTCCAGCAAGTAGGAAAAGGCCTGGTACATTGTAAGTGTTTAGAAAATATTTGGTAAATAAATGAATTTTATATGTATTATTATAGAAAGTTACCTATACTATATCATAGGTAAAAACAATTACATTCCAGGATAATTCATGGGGTTTATATTCAAAGAAACAAACATAGAGATAAACAACCAGAATTATATCTGTTAAACTGTCACCAGAATTTACCTCTGAGTTGTGGAATACAAATGGTGGGGACTAAGGGGAGAGTTCCAGTTACATTTCATGTATATAGTTAGCTATTGCTTGCCTCTTTTAGAAAAAGCATGTATTCATGCATCATTAAAAATCATCATAGTTCATTTAAAAATAATTTGAAATGATCTAAAATAGGACATTTATACTTTTAAGAGGAAATTGTAACATTAGCTAAAAACCTACCAGATGTTGGTCATGTGCCAGACACTGTGTAAATACTATGCGTGCATTTTCACACCTGCTCCTGACTCATTTAATCTTAGGAGAGATGTGTTAGTGCTATTGCCGTTTTACAGATGAGGACGCTGAGGCTAAGGCTAAAGTCACATAGTTATGGAGTAGTGAACACAAAATACAGACCTAGAAAAGCAAGATTCAGAATTCACAATCTTAACCCTCCCATTAATACTGTGTTTGAATAAAGTCAATACTTTGATCCAGTGAGAAGTTGATTGGAATACTGAGAAAGAAGAGAGGGACAATAGGTCTCTGAAGGCTGATAACAACTCTTAAAATCAAATACTAAAATGTTTGGATTTATTTTGTTATTCAACAAAACAGTGTGGATATGAGCTCCTCTAAAGATGCTGACATTTTTTACAAGGGGAATGAATGGAGTTTGGAGTGCCTAGAAGATAGTCATCTTAACTTATGCATGAGTAGAGGAAATGGATAGAAATAGCATACTTTAAAATCCATTATTAAAAACAAATGTAGACACACTTATGATCATAGAACTAATGGATAAAGATATCAAAACTAACTGAATTGTGTACTTACAATAGCATTTCTATTAATAACTATTGTTATTAATAGTATCAGAAAAGATGATTCTTTAGAAAAGCTGAGGTCATTGGGTCCTCTAGCAAGGCCTAACTAACCTTCCAGGTACAATGTGTATTTGAGCATCTTTGAAACATTGTTCATTCTCTTGGTTGGAAATTTCCCTTCCCCTCCTGAAATGGTGCATTCCTATTCATTTCTCAAGGTCAAATTGAAGAGCTATCTCTTCTATAGAATCTCCTTTGAATATGCCAAAAAGGAGAGATAGATAATTTCCTCCTCAGTATTTCCTTGCTCCTTTAGTCATTTTTCTACTATCATACTTATTACATTGCCTTATTGTGAATTATTCACATACATTTCACCTGGATAGATCTTATGCTTTTTTTTTTTTTAATCTATTGTCTTAGCTTACTGGATCCCTGTTTCATAAAGGCTAGCACAGTATCAGGACAGGTGTTTATGAAAGAGTAAATGAATGAATGCGTGATAGTGCTGTATTTACTTAATTATACCCTTATAATTTTCTTATAAATTTAATAATAAATTAATAAATTTCTTGTAACTAATTTACGGAAAATGGTGGGCACTCTGCTAAATATGTGTGTATGTCTCATTTCACTGTTGATCCATTCAATTTCACCATCTGCAGTTGAAGAGACTGACAAAAGTGAACATGACCAAGGTCAAACTAGTCACAACTCTCAGGTTTGTTTGGTGCCAAAGCTTATGATTTTATTAAATGAAAATTCAAAGACATTAAAAAAATAAGCAAAAGTAACAGAATTGTAAGAAGAAAAGATCTGCTGGGTATACAAATGTGATCTCTACCACTGGTCTGCAAAAACACTGTGATGACTCAGGCACACACAGTGAGCTAGTTCAAACTTCCATGTCAATATTTCAGGAATAAGTTAGAAATAAAACAATGACCATGATTACAGTGACTCTATCTTATTTCTTGCATTTATATTGAATGTTAGACTCATTTCATTCAGTTCACAATTTTGTTTCTTGTATTATCCAGAAACTTGCCTTTATTTTGTCCAAGAGTAGACACAGTGTTCAAATAACTTTAGACATCTTATTTCCGGATTGCAAAATGTAGAAACTGTAGCTGTAATGCATTAGAAAAAAAATAATATTCTAGAGCTATTAACCATCATCTTTGAGTCTGGAAATATGTCCTAAGAATTAGTCATTTGAAGCTGATAAATTCCAGACTACTTTCTATGCATAAGTCATCAATAATTTTGTAGGAGAAAATATTCCTAAAAGGAATCAACTGATACAAATTCCTTTAAAGACCAGTGACAGCTAAAATCAGAATGTCTTACCTACTAATATTTTTTATTTAGATAGATATTATATCTTGATAATGAACAGGATGACAAAAATTGTCTAAAACTTGGAGTCTTTAATCATCTTCTTATAACATATTCTAAGTTATTCAGGGAAGTATTTAGTAGCTGACTATTATTAATTTGCTTAGTTGATGACTGAAGCAGCATGGATCCTGCATGATAGAATTTTCTTTAATTATCACAAGGTTAGCTGAAGATGAATCACTGAGTTTGAGGTAACTCCTCCCCAAATTGGTTGGGGGGATTTGTCTTTCTCATATTTACATAAGAATTGATCATGAACAGCTGATGTTGCATCTGCCTCTCATAGAATGTGCTTTACAAAAATAACAAAAACTAGACAATCTGCTTACTAGGTAAGATAGTGGCTGACCTCATGCAACAATAAAAATTGATCTTAGTCATTCTGCCAAACATTAAATATTTTGTAGGTCTTTCTGCTGAGTTGCAAAAAAAAGTTGAGTTTAATATTAAATTTTGCCTTTGGGGATTATTACTTTGAAAGTAATCCAGATATTTTGTTTACTTTGGAAGGGTTCAGTGAGACACAGTTAACTGTGAACAGAATTCAAAACAATAACCCTGGAGAAGAACCATTCCCTTTGGTCAGTGGCTATTGTGTCAGCGGTTATACCGAGTCAATCAAAAAGAAGAAAAAAAGAGAGAGAACACCAACTGTGAGAATGGAGCTGTCAAGCTGATTGACTAGATGATAGCAAATATAAAATTTGAAATGTTTTTTGTCATGAGGTAAATACTCAATTTTTATCTGAGTGTTACAAAAGCTAAATACAACAACCTAAAAATCCTACAGAAGTATCATTAGTGAGAAATATAGAAAACCTAAATTACCTTTGAAAAGAAATGAAAGAAACTACAGAAAGTATTTGTCTAATGACACTGTTCCATTCAATAGAGATCTTTCAAGAAGAATGTATGACTAGATTTCAGAATTGCATACTTGCTTAATAAAGAATTTTTCTCTTTTCTACAAATTTATTAAACAAGTGATTAGTCAAATCCACTGGTTTGTTTTAGTTGTTTTATGTGAATTATTTGCTCTTTAGGAAAATGTTTTAAACTGTAAGAGTGGAGCAGTAAGAACCTTTTTATACCCTATGGTTTGAAAAATAAAACAATAGAAAATACAATTTAATTTGTGGGTTTTTTATTTATACTGCATATCACTGTTAAACCTTTTGTGCATGGCTTTATATGACTTTTCTAATATTGCTAAGAAATGGAGCATTAAGGACCTCAGCATTGGTAGGTATCTGATAACTCTAATTCTTTAGCTATAGTGTTGTCCTGGGCCATTAGTCAACAAAAATTTCAGTGAACTGGTATTTCTCTATAATTAGTATTCCTTCTTATTTCCCTCATCTTATCTTGGCTTATCATCCATTTTCTGTTTTGTTGGGGTTTTTAATTTGGCCTATATAGACTTTGATTAACTTATATTTTGAAATTTTAATTAAAATGGGCTCTCATTATATTGCCCATCACTTCCTCTGCTTACTGATAGATTTCATTTTTAAGGCAAATGTTTTCCTTCATATATTAAATATTTTTCACTCAATCTTCTAAATTAAACATAAAATAGTCTTCATTGGGCTCATTCTGTCCTTCTGGCTCATTTACTATCTCTTCTTCATTTTGAACTCTATATTTAAAATTAAAGTTTTATTTTAAAATTAACTCCTATTTAGAGAATACAAATTAATTTTCCCACTTTTTTTTCATCTTTTTTAAGTGCCATCTGAAAACAAACTTGTTCTATTTTCTGTTTTACATGTTTCTGTCTACCACTCAGTATGTTTATAAAAATATTTAAAGAGCTTTTAGGTTTATTTTTTTCCCACTTTATAGCTCAGTATATATGTACTCTTTAAAATTTTTTTTAAAATTTACTCTTTAAGGTTTTTCTAAGAAAACATGTTTGCTATTGTTATGTCATTATCTCAATTGATGTCTGTGTGACCAGTGAGCATGTCAATCCAGTGTTCAGTTCGGTTCAGATCAGTCGCTCAGTCGTGTCCCACTCTGCGACCCCATGAATCGCAGCATGCCAGGCCTCCCTGTCCATCACCATCTCCCGGAGTTCACTCAGACTCACGTCCATCGATTTGGTGATGCCATCCAGCCATCTCATCCTCTATCATCCCCTCTTCCTCCTGCCCCCAATCCCTCCCAGCATCAGAGTCTTTTCCAATGAGTCAACTCTTCGCATGAGGTGGCCAAAGTACTGGACTTTCAGCTTTAGCATCATTCCTTCCAAAGAAATCCCAAGGCTGATCTCCTTTAGAATGGACTGGTTGGATCTCCTTGCAGTCCTCAGTCAACCAAAAAAAAAAAAAAAAAAGCTGAAAAAAAGAGTCCCTACTATTTATACTCACTGTTGAAAGAATTGTAACTGAATATTTGGAAAGATATTTTTGGCAAGGGAAGAAGTGCAGAAATAATATTTTAACATTTCAAATGCATTCTAATTCATCTGTGGAATACCATGCTTCTTCAAATGAATTATGTGTGCTTACCTTCTTAAAGAACGTATTAAACTGGAAATCATTAAATATTTAGTACAAATTCAACTATTTTTTTGTAATTATACTGTTTTCTTTAACCCATTGGATGTAGCACTTTATTAAATATATAACATTATATTTGATATATAGCAATAGAATAGTTGGGCTTCCCTCATAGCTCAGTTGGTAAAAAATCTGCCTGCAGTGCAGGAAACTTGGGTTCAATCCCTGGGTCAGGAAGATCCCCTGGAAAAGGAAATGGCAACCCAGTCTAATATTCTTACCTGGAGAATTCCATGGACAGAGGAACCTGGCTACAATCCATGGTATCGCAAGAGTCAGACACAGCACAGCGACTAAAGAGAGAGAAAATAGAATAGCTTTATTGTAAGTGACTGTGTATAGTTATTAAATTTAGTTTTTTGCAGTAATTACACATTCAGTTAAAATAGTAATGTTATTTTCAATACCTTAGAGGGAAGATCACAAGAACTGGATTTCATATGGAAAGTCCTGCCAGCTACACTGTTCTTTGGAAGAAGATTGGTGTCTTGTAAGTCCTGGCAATGAGAATGGGCCTGTTTCTGCTAGTTAGCTTTATGATCTTTAACAAAATGTTTCTTCTTTCTAGTCTCAGTTTCTCATTTTTTGGAGTGAAATTATTGTGTTAAATTACTTCAGATCTCTCGATGACTCTGAAATTCTGATGACCTTAAATTCTACCCCAGTTTTTTTTTTTTAACAAATTTGTTTTTATTTTATTGTTTTTTTTTATTTTATTTTATATTTAAACTTTACAAATTGTATTAGTTTTGCCAAATATCAAAATGAATCCACGACAGGTATACATGTGTTCCCCATCCTGAACCCTCCTCCCTCCTCCCTCCCCATACCATCCCTCTGGGTCGTCCCAGTGCACTAGCCCCAAGCATCCACAGATCCTTTATTAAACAACAATCTTTTGAGAGAAATCTTAAAAATATGTGTATTAAAACATGCATAAGGCATTAGTAGTATGTAGGAATATAATATTAGCAAATAACTATAAATTCTAGTATTTTACATTAGTGTTTTATATTAGATTGATAAACACTTTTTAACTCTGCAGTTTTCATGTGGCAATCCATGATTCTCTAACATTTGTAAAGATTTTTAAATTTATAATATTAAATTATGATTAACCAAATCATAACCTCTGAGCCACCAGGGAAGCCCTGATTAACCAAATAGTGTTACCAAATTATTCTCTCTGTCTTTTCTCTGAAAAACTCATGTTGGCTGCTCTTGATTAGATATGGATATAAAATTAATTGCCTGATTTTTGATAGGGATTTTTGAAAGCTTAGTAGATTTTATTAGCCAATTCAAACAATGTCTGGGTGAAACTCTGCCTCTTCTTTTCTCCTTCCTCTTGTCCCCATCAACTGTTCACAATCTGGATGTGGATCAGTAAATTGACAGAGGAACACTGGAGCCAGAGGAGTTGGTGTTTTTCTTTCACAGAGTCCTTGTTCTTTTTAACGTGAATATTATTATGTTCTAATAACAAGGGAAAAAACAGCATTTCACATCCCAAGAGAATGAACTTTCTGCCCTGCTTAGTCTTAGGCAAAGAGCATCTCCAGGCCAAGTGTCCTCTGGCAAGGTAAGGTATTCTGACAATTTTTATCACATGGCCTGCTTGCAGCTCCTTCTGAGTACTTTTCGATGATTAAGAACTGCACAGATGTAAAAGAAACCTCCCAGTGCCTTGGAGTGAAATCTTAGAACGTCATAACATATCATGCTGAAAGCAATGTATTAAAAACAGGTATTCAGGTCTGAGGAAATAACAGAAGTTGAGCACCACAAGGACTAGGACAAGGATCTTTAGTTCGAAGCCTCAGCAGTCAGCTTTGGCATGTGAGAATGTAAAAGAGGGTGATACACCTTTGACTGAATGTTTCACCAATTGATTCCCCTGGCTGCCTTCCCAGAGTCTATGAGTATCATAGTCCCATAATGAAGGCTTCATTGCATTCTTTTGAACTGATTCCTGCCAATATCAAAGCAGCACCGCAGAAACAAAAACACTGCTGTGATGTTAGAAATCACAATCATTAACTTTGAAAAGAAATCTTGGTATGTGAGTTAGAACAATATCCATGTGGTTCAAGTAGTAGATTGATGAATTCACTGGAAGGCTCTCTAACACATAAGCATCTGGGAAAGGATATTAGTTTTTTCCTGGGAACCTATTTAGAAAGGTAGAGGTGGATTTAAATATCATGATGCCATGTTAAATATTTCAAAGCATTTGCTTCTTGCAGGAGACTTTACAAAAGAATGGAAATGCAAAGATGTAAAAAGAAAAGTTAGCAATTTTCATTATATATTTTAAATAGAGTTGAAATGTATGAAACATAAAGACAAAAATGTAGAAATTCTAACAAGATTGTGCTATTTCTTGAAAAATGCAATCTCATTTTGAAGATTTGTAACATTTATGATATCTCAGAAATGATGTTTCTGGATTTGAAGTTACCTTAGAAAGCTATGAATAGCTTCTTAAAATACAATCTTGTTCTAGATTTCTCCCTCAGAGGCTAATTGTTAGTGGTATTAGTAGCTGTCTTTCCCATTTTTAAGACTTCCTTCAATCTATGTTAGAATATAAGACTGAATTATCACATCATGTCCATCTTTTACTGATAAAACTGCTATAGTCAAAACTCTTTAAATGCGTTATATCTAGTGAAAGTTCTAATTTTCTAGAAGTTATCAGATTCACAAATTAATGGAAGATTTCTAGTCCTGCCCTGGGTTAAGTAAGATAACTCTCTGTGCCTTAGTCCCTACACCTTTGTATATTAAAGCAAGTCACCAAGATAATGTTGCAGTGAGCCTGAAGTAGACAGCACAGTCTCAAATAAAATGAAGTAGTGCTTGCCACCCTGAATACAACTGTTTTTAGAAGCATCTGTTTAGTGTGACTTTGCAGCATTCGTTGTGTGGATGTGAGTGCTCAGTCATGTCCAACTCTTTGTGACCCCATGGACTGTACCACACCAGGCTCCTCAGTCCATGGGATTTTTCAGGCAAGAATACTGGAGTGGGTTGCCATTTCCTATTCCAGGGATACTTCCTGACCCAGGGATTGAACCCATGTCTCCCATGTCTCCTGCATTGGCAGGCAGGTTCTTTACCCACTGTGCCGCCTGGGAAACCCAGCATCTCTCTAATCTAGTATTCCTTGATAATGATCTAATAATTGCTTGTTTTCTACACACTAACCTGAGTTCCTTAATGAAAAGGGACATGCCTCTCCCTCATTCTCTTGTTATGTATAGCCTCTAATACTATCCCTGACACAATATGGACTATCCATAATTGCTTGTTAATTATATGAATGAATGAGAGAATGCATGCATAGATGCTTGGTATGACCCTGGTCAAACCTGCAAATGGGGAACTTGTTTCAGCAGGCTGCCTCCTTCTCTTTCCTTTTCACTTGGCTTTATATTAAGTTTCATTTCATCATAAAACCAGAGTGCGAATCATAGCACTCAACCAGATCACAGAGAAGCATCTCTTAAAAAAAAATAGAGGAAAAGGAAATTGGGAGGAAAAATCTTTCTTAGGTATGTGTAGGGCTATTTGGAAAAGAAAATAACTTTGCTATTATTGCAGACTTATTAATGTTTGCAGTTGTCCTGATTATTCTAACTCAAACCAAATAGCATTTAATTTGGGAGAAATTGCTCTGGACGTGCAATCTAAAGAGGCGAGAAATGGAACAGACTTTCTTTATGCAGTGTTTGGGATGTGGTTAAATTATTTTAGGATGTTCAACAGTGTACTGCAAATTCAAATCCTGTGGGCAAAGCTAAACAAGCAATGCTAGGCAGCTTAGCCACTTAATCTTTTGGTGTTCAGTCTGTTGGGTCTGAGCTGTGAAATGGCTCCTGTGGCTTTCATGTGGAAAATGAGAATGTTCTGTAACGGCTGATGTGGGAATAAAGAAGTAAATACAAGGAAACTCTTACAAGCTCTTAATATTAACTGCACTAAGTAAGTGTAACTAACTGCATTAAGTTATTGATTTATCAGGGCTTGGCCAAATACTGTTTCCCTTTGTCCTTTTTGGAGACTAGGACAAAAGGTACAGGGGAGTTAAATGAGCCAGTTGTTAACTGGGTTATTGGTGAATATACTGACTATTCTATTTCTCTTAGGAAAATGTCTAGGGGGCCATTTATAATGTCAGGAAAACTGACTAAGACTTATTGATCCTGATCATCTAGTAATCAAGCTCTCAATAGATGCATGTTTCTACAGGATTTTGTATAGTTTGTCTACCTAATTGAGTACTCTAAGACAATTTTGGCTGAAACCACAGATTTCACGGAGGTGCCCCATTACATTTTATTTTCCACTTTAAAATATTACTAAGTTACTTTAACCTTAGATTATAATGATGGGGGAAAACCATAGCCTGTTTAACGTGGCTAAATGAAATTAACTGGTAAATAAACAGTAGATTGGTATTCAGGGATGAAGTTTAGCATTATACATTTAGGACATGCAAATGACACTTCAATTTCAGTCACATTTGGGTGGGTTCCAGACCCAAATAACAGTGAAAGCAACTTTAGTTGCTTAGAGCTGTGAGGGGTGTTCTAGAGGTCTTCTCTACAACTGCTAGACTCAGTGGAGCTGCAATGTCCTCTCTCTCAAGTTGGTGATTAGACTCTCGGACCATTTTAAAGGATGCAGAGGGGGATTCTCTCTGAGTTTCTAAGGCTTTTAAGCACAAATCCCAATTGTGAGCTTCAACACACCTGAATTCCGATTACCCCTCAGTCCCTAAATTCCCCAGGTTGTAGGCAGACACTATGAACAACAACAAAACCAGAAAACAGTGCATACAGTTTCCAGTCTAGAGAATAAGCTGTTCTGCAGTGTATGTTCAGTGCAAACAAATTATTTGGTGTGCCAGAAGCACTCAACACCCCCCAAAAAACATAGAAGAAAAACCAAAAATAAGCAAAAAACCAAAACCAAACCAAACAAGCAAGAATAGACAGAACAAGTTCCTGTCCCCAAAACCACTCCCTTCATAAAACTTAGACACAGTTAGGCAGAAAAAGCCAAGTCTTTTGGACCATAAGATACTAAAATAAACCTGAAGATTATTCATAATGCACATATGTAAAACAAGTGTTTAAATAGTGTTGTTTAAATTATTCCAGTCCTAGTATAATCCTTTAAATAAAACTGATAGTTTTACCATAACTTTTCTATTAATTATACTAGGTATTTCCCTAGCTGAATTGTCTTGATGATAGAGACTGTGTCTTATAGTTTTGCATATATGTCACAGAATATAGTAGAAAGTCAATAATAATTTTCTAGCTGACCTAAAACAAACATATGTTTGAGTATTATTTACCCACAACTCTGATTATCCTCTTAAAAGATCACAAAGTAAAATGTTAGGTTTTGAGATCCTACTTTAGAAGTTACAGCCAGGGATAGAATTTTCCCTCCCAGAAGGACATTTTTAAGAGTACCAGAAAGACTAATTTTTTCTATTTTGTTATTATGGAATATTTATATTGTCCTCTCAAAATAAACTCGATTACTCCCTTTAAAAATTTCTGTTTTGTCAGCCTACATGCAATCACACTTTACTTTTTCCTATCTGTTCTCACTATGCCTGTGTTGACCAATTCAGGGTTTGCCAGGCTTTAACCTACTAAGCACAAATTCTATAAATATAGGTTGCAAAGTTCTAATAGGCTATAAAAAATTGATACAATTTTGAAAGAATACCATGTATAAAGATTACATTATTATCTAGTTAATAAATTTAAAGAATAACATTTGAAAATGATATTCTTGTGAGATAATCATCTCTAGCTGTTTTCCTGATACTGTATTTCTCATATTCTCAATAGCAACCATAAATAAATTTATTCTCTTTATCTTTCTACTATTTCTTTCTTGGTCGTGGCTTAGTTTCTAAGTCGTGTCCGACACTTGTGACCCCATGGGCTATGTAGCCTGCCAGGCTCTTCTGTCCTTGGGATTTCCCAGGCAAGAATACTGGAGTGGGTTGCCATTTCCTTCTCCAGGGGATCTTGCCCATCCAGGTATCAAATTTGCATCTCTTATATCTCCTGCATTTGCAGACAGGTTCTTTACCACTAGTGCCACCTGGGAAGCCCACTTCTTTCTTGTGCTCAGTCGCTTCAGTTGTGTCCCACTCTGTGCGACCCCATGGACAGCAGTGCACCAGGCTCCCCTGCACGCAGGATTCTCCAGGCAAGAATACTGGAGTGGGTTGCCATTTCCTTCTCCATTACTTCATTAGTATCATACAAATATACTGTTATAC
The DNA here is from genome assembly GCF_000754665.1 of Bison bison bison. Lineage (NCBI taxonomy): Eukaryota > Metazoa > Chordata > Mammalia > Artiodactyla > Bovidae > Bison > Bison bison. Next base: position 1,174,038 of record NW_011494860.1, read on the forward strand.
ATTGCAACTTAAAAAAAATGAACAGAATTTTCACACAACTCATCCTTCAAATTAGTACCTGTTTCTTCTTTTTTTCTTTGTCTCTGTCTTCTTTTTTTCTCTCTCATTTGTCTCTCAGAGTTCCTAGGGTAATATCTATTATGGCTGGTTTGATGACTCTTTTTCAATTCTCTCTTTATTTTACTTCACTCATGCTTTGGCCTCCACCAGTGCACCAAAATTGCTTATGTAAAAAGTGTGTGTGTGTATA
>NW_011494860.1:1174387-1175117 GCF_000754665.1 Bison bison bison
CCAATTCTCTCTTGATTTCACTTCACTCATGCTTTGGCCTCCACCAGTGCAACAAAATTGCTTATGTAAAAAGTGTGTGTGTGTATATATATTAAGCTGAGATTATGCATATAAAATTTCAAAATTTTGTTGAATTTTTCCCATTATATTTTTCAAATGATTATTTGAACTATATACAAAAACTGTTGGTTTTCAGATATATTGGTTTTGGTCCTAGTTAATTCAGTATGTTTTATCAGTTCAGTTCAGTCGCTCAGTCTTGTCTGACTCTTTGCGACCCCATGAATCACAGCACACCAGGCCTCCCTGTCCATCACCAACTCCCAGAGTTCACTCAGACTCATGTCCATCGAGTCAGTAATGCCATCCAGCCATCTCATCTCATAGTATGTTTTATAACCAGTTCTAAATAATACATCTGTTGCTTCTGCTATACAGTCTTCCCTGGTATTCATAGTAGATTGGCCTTGGGTATTTGCCAATGCAGAATCCCCCCACCCCAAAGGACCAACTGTTTTCAATTTATCTAAACATAGTAATGATTTTTGTCTTTATTTCTAATCATCATGTCAAATAGTAATGATTTTTGTCTGTATTTCTGATCATCATGTCATATTACCAAACTTACTGCATTTGCAAAACATTAAGAACTCTGGTCTTATTGTTGATTTTAATAGAATTTCTCCAGTAATTTGCAATCTTCTAGAGGTTAGGGAAAGAAGTAAAGAAA
>NW_011494860.1:1175217-1179439 GCF_000754665.1 Bison bison bison
AGTTCTTTGGCCCATTTTTTGATTGGGTCATTTATTTTTCTGGAGTTGAGCTGGAGGAGTTGCTTGTATATTTTTGAGATTAGTTGTTTGTCTATTGCTTCATTTGCTATTATTTTCTCCCATTCTGAAGGCCGTCTTTTCACCTTGCTGATAGTTTCCTTTGATGTGCAGAAGCTTTTAAGGTTAATTAGGTCCCATTTGTTTATTTTTGCCTTTTATTTCCGATATTCTGGGAGGTGGGTCATAGAGGATCCTGCTGTGATGTATGTCAGAGAGTGTTTTGCCTATATTCTCCTCTAGGAGTTTTATAGTTTCTGGTCTTATGTTTAGATCTTTAATCCATTTTGAGTTTATTTTTGTGTATGGTGTTGAAAGTGGTCTAGTTTCATTCTTTTACAAGTGGTTGACCAGTTTTCCCAGCACCACTTGTTAAAGAGATTGTCTTTAATCCATTGTATATTCTTGCCTCCTTTGTCAAAGATAAGGTGTCCATATGTGCGTGGAACCAGTTCTAAATAATACATCTGTTGATTCTGCTATACAGTCTTCCCTGGTATTCATAGTAGATTGGCCTTGGGTATTTGCCAATGCAGAATCCCCCCACCCCAAAGGACCAACTGTTTTCAATTTATCTAAACATAGTAATGATTTTTGTCTTTATTTCTAATCATCATGTCAAATAGTAATGATTTTTGTCTTTATTTCTGATCATCATGTCATATTACCAAACTTACTGCATTTGCAAAACATTAAGAACCTTGGTCTTATTGTTGATTTTAGTAGAATTTCTCCAGTAATTTGCAATCTTCTAGAGGTTAGGGAAAGAAGTAAAGAAAATTTTGTGTTGTGATAAGCAATTATTAGGAATGAGTGACAGCTTTTATCCAATATCATTTTTCCAATGAGGGAAGGGTTTTTCCAGGTCCTAGTATTGACAATGATGATACCATGGACATGGAGAGGTTTCTGTCACTTTGGTTTTCTACTGAAGAAACAAGCAGTATGAAGTGTACACATGAGATTGAGTGGAAACTTAAGTGGATGTAGTTCTTCAGAGTGAAAACTTAATGGTCTAGAGGGAGATAGAACTAGGGCCTTCTGGGTTGAGGGTGAGGTGAAGCTAGGAGAAAGGGTTGTCAAAGGACTCAAAATTCATCCTATAACCACATAAAAAAGATTATCTAGGTACTACCATTGTGCATTTCCAAATTCATTTGTTCATGTGTCAGTGCTCTTATTTTTCAAATCTTTAGATCTGGCCATGACCTGACATGAGAAGCTATTAAAGCTTCTCTATTCTATTTATTTATATGATGATCCCATGAACTATACAGTCTATGGAATACTCCAGGCCAGAATACTGGAGTGGGTAGCCCTTCCCTTCTTCAGGGTATCTTCCCAACCCAGGGATCGAACCCAGGTCTCCTGTATTGCAACGGATTCTTTACCAGCTGAGCCACCAGGGAAGCCCATTAATATATTTCCTTAAAATTAAAAGAGCTTTTCATGCTTGGTATTGGCCTTATATTGTTAGAGTTGTTGTTGTTGCCGTTTAGTTGCTTAGTTGTGCCCAATTCTTCTATGACTGTCAGACACCAGACATCTCTGTCCTTGGAATTTCTCAGGCAAGAATTCGGGGGTGAGTTTCCATTCCCTTCTCCATGGGAACTTCCCAAGCCAGGGATCAAATCTGTGTCTTCTGCATTGACAGATGGATTCTTTACCCCTGAGCCATTGTTTAATTTATAATACAAAATTTTTAAAAGATTTTGGCAACTAAAGCATTTTTACTTTAAGATTGCTAAGGTTTTTCTTTCTTTGGTTGAAGTTTACTTTGGCAAGGATCAGCAATATTTTTTCTAGCTTCTGAAGTGAATTTGTAGTTTTTCATCTTATTTGATGTCCTGGAATAGATAGTAATATATGGGAAATACCTATTTCTTAGAACACTGAATCTGTCCAAACCAGGGATCCTTTTGTATATATTTCTTTGATATAGAAGCTGAACACATTATCAAAGAAATTGGTATTAAGCAGTTTGCTTCTCTTGAATAAACATTTTTTCCTAGAACATTGGTCTGTTATTGAAATATTCAAAAATTTAATGTATGTTATCAAAAACAAAACATACAATGTAAAAAATAGCTTCATCTATGTTGCTCTATTTTCTTATTTATAACTTACTGAATTGTGTTTTGTCTTTTCTTAGTTCATTTACTTGTTTTCATGTTTATTATTTATTCTCTCGTGTTGTTGCTATTGTTTCTTATGTTTAAATTGAATTCTAAATATTAATCTTAATTATATTGTTTAATAGGGAAAATATTAAAGAGTATTCTGTCTTTGTGCACAGATTTGAGAGCATCCATAATTTTTATTGTCAAAGAGGTTTATTCTCATTATTTTCTATATAACTTGTAATTACATTTTAATTTAATTTTTCAATCTAAATGCTATTTTAAAGTTTTTAAGCTTCATTTTTTAACATATTTGTTGTAATTTCTGCTTTCATTGAACAGTAGATATAAAATATATCTGTATTTTTTCACCTTGTAGAATTTTCCTTCTTGCCTCGTCTATGGCCAATTACTATAAATGGTCCATGGATCCTTGAAATGAAGGTATACTTTCTTAAAGGTGAAAAATCAATCAGTTATAGTGTTCATCAAAGCATTTTTCTACCTAAAATTCTATTTTTTCTAGTAATAATCATTAAACCTGGTTAATTAATGTTTTTCTTAATGTCATCCATATCTTGTCTGCCTGTGACCTAAGTCGCTTCAGTTGTGTCTGACTCTGTGCGACCCTATGGTCAGGCTTCTCTGTCCATGGGATTCTCCAAGCAAGAATACTGGAGTGGATTGCCATGTCCTCCTCCAGGGGATCATCCCAACCCAGGAAGTGAACCTGCATCTCTTACATCTACCATCTACCTCCATTGGCAGGTGGGTTCTTTTTCCCACTAGTGCCACCTGGGAATCTTGTCTACTGCCATGTTAATTATAAATTTGGTGATTACCGTTTATAAATAGGAACTGTACATGTGTTTGACCATGGACATTAGAATAAGCTATATCCGAAGAAATAATGCATTGGATATGTTCTCTGTGCCTTTATAATTCAAATAATAGAGGGTATAGATACAAAAAAGATTAGAAATCAGAATTATTGGTAATTATCTTTATTTGATTTACAGCATCTATGTTCAGAGTTCAGAAATATAATACCAGGTCTCATTTAATGTAAAAGTTAACATCTTGGAGTTTTAGAAATTCCTATAACAACACAACTTTGGAAAAGATTCCTCATGACACCCTGAAAACAAAAAGTGAAATAGAACAGAATAAATTAATGAGACAAATCTTCATCCTTTTAAAGGGTCAATTCTATTTCATAGAAAGTTGACAGGCTTTAGAATATGCTTTTGTTTTATTTTTAGTCATTTTGTTTATGAAATAGATCTTATTGGTCAACAGAACAATAACAATAAGAATCAGTAAGTGAAAAAGAAAGCTATTCTTTTCTTAATGTTATCTTAGGGCAATCAGCTATTTTCAGGGACTGGTTTTGTAGTAACAGCTACTACTTATACCAGTGATGAGACAGTGAAAACCCAAATTTAGAACATTCACATTGAAGTTCAGTGATGAGACAGTACCTGTCCAATATAATTTTCATACCTATGCACCCAGACAGGGATTTGCTTTTTTTAGTTTTTATGCTATAGAACAATGGCGAAACTGTTATAAAAAGCTCCTGCTGCTACTTCTGAGGTAGCTGTGCTGAAGTTAAAAAGTTAGCTTTAGAACTCTAAGGGAGTTTTGAAATTTAGTTCTGACACTATTAACAGTTTGACATTGAGAAAGGCATTTAACCATTTAATTCCTGTTATGTTATTTGAAAATGAGAAACTTTTGGAAAGAGAAACTAAAATTTAATAAGAATGTCTTTTTTTCTGGACACAATATCAGGAATTCTTCATACATCATTATATGCAATTTACACAGTAATCCAAGAGTTATGTGTGATTATTATCAACTTACAGATTTAGAAATTAGTACTTCCAGAAGTTAAGAACCAAGTTTAAGGTGGTATTGCTACTAAGAGTTTACATCCAAGGTGTAGTCTATCTCTAAAACTATGCTCTTTTCTCAATGTCTATTGTCATTATTTCAGCAACTAAAACTTATGGTGTTCAAAATGCTGTAATCTGTCTTCAAAT
>NW_011494860.1:1179539-1180708 GCF_000754665.1 Bison bison bison
TCTTTGCGACCCCATGAATCACAGCACGCCAGGCCTCCCTGTCCAGCACCAACTCCTGGAGTTCACTCAGACTCATGTCCATCAAGTCAGTGATGCCATCCAGCCATCTCATCCTCTGGCGTCCCCTTCTCCTCCCTGCCCCCCAATCCCTCCCAGCATCAGAGTCTTTTCCAATGAGTCAACTCTTCGCATGAGGTGGCCAAAGTACTGGACTTTCAGCTTTCGCATCATTCCTTCCAAAGAAATCCCAGAGCTGATCTCCTTCAGAATGGACTGGTTGGATCTCCTTGCAGTCCAAGGGACTCTCAAGAGTCTTCTCCAACACCACAGTTCAAAAGCATCAATTCTTCGGCGCTCAGCCTTCTTCACAGTCCAATTCTCACATCCATACATGACCACAGGAAAAACCATAGCCTTGACTAGACGAACCTTTGTTGGCAAAGTAATGTCTCTGCTTTTCAATAACTCCATTTATGGCATCACTGATTGATCACTGAGTTCACTCAGACTCACTCAGACGTGAGTCTGAGTGAACTCTGGGAGTTGGTGATGGACAGGGAGGCCTGACGTGCTGCAATTCATGGGGTCACAGAGAGTCGGACATGACTGAGTGACTGATCTGATCTGATCTGAATATCTTGTCTAAGTTTCACCCACTAATGTTAATATCCATTTATGATGTTTTTGCTTCAAACATTTATTAATATCATGGTTGTCAATTAGAAATTTTTTTGAATTCCAGCATTTCTGCATATTTTATTACATAGTATTTTACTATAAAGAAGAATTGTCCTCCCTTTGTCCCCTTTAATTATTGATTTTATTGATCCAATTTTATTCTGTGAGTTATAATGCATCAAGGCTTCCCAGATGATGCAGTGGTAAAGAATCCGCCTGGCAGGCAGGAGATGAAATAGACAAGGGTTTGATTCCTAGGGCAGGAAGATCCTCTGGAGAAGGAAATAGCAACCCACTCCAGTATTCTTGCCTGGAAAATCCCAAGGACAGGGGAGCCTAGTCGGTTACAGTCTATGGGGTCTCAAAGAGTCAGACATGCCTGAACGTACACACACACACACACATACACACACACTACTTATAAGTATTATTTATTTTGATACTTCAGCTCAGTTCAGTCACTCAGTTGTCCATCTCTTTGCAACCCCATG
>NW_011494860.1:1180808-1194895 GCF_000754665.1 Bison bison bison
AAGTTAAAAAGTTAGCTTTAGAACTCTAAGGGAGTTTTGAAATTTAGTTCTGACACTATTAACAGTTTGACATTGAGAAAGGCATTTAACCATTTAATTCCTGTTATGTTATTTGTAAAATGAGAAACTTTTGGAAAGAGAAACTAAAATTTAGTAAGAATGTCTTTTTTTCTGGACACAATATCAGGAATTCTTCATACATCATTATATGCAATTTACACAGTAATCCAAGAGTTATGTGTGATTATTCTCAACTTACAGATTTAGAAATTAGTACTTTCAGAAGTTAAGAACCAAGTTTAAGGTGGTATTGCTGTTAAGAGTTTACATCCAAGGTGTAGTCTATCTCTAAAACTATGCTCTTTTCTCTGTGTCTATTGTCATTATTTCAGCAACTAAAAGTATATGGTGTTCAAAATGCTGTAATCTGTCTTCAAATATATTTTCTGATAAAATGTTGTATAACATCAGATCAGATCAGTCACTCAGTCGTGTCCGACTCTTTGCGACCCCATGAATCGCAGCACGCCAGGCCTCCCTGTCCATCACCAACTCCCAGAGCTTGCTCAAACTCATGTTCATAGAGTCAGTGATACCATCCAACCATCTCATCCTCTGTTGTCCCCTTCTCCCCCTGCCTTCAATCTTTCCCAGCTTTAGGGTCTTTTCCAACGAGCCAGTTCTTTGCATCAGGTGGCCAAAGTATTGGAGTTTCAGCTTCAGCATCACTCCTTCAAATGAATATTCAGGACTGATTTCCTTTAGGACGGACTGGTTGGATCTCCTTGTAGTCCAAGGGACTCTTAAGAGTCTTCTCCAACACTATAGTTCAAAAGCATCAATTCTTCAGCACTTACCTTTCTTTATAGTTCAACTCTCACATCCATACATGACTACTGGAAAAACCATAGCTTTGACTGGATGGATCTTTGTCGGCAAAGTAAGGTCTCTACTTTTTAATATGCTTGTCTAGGTTGGTCATAGCTTTTTTTCCAAGGAGCAACTGAGAACTTCTAGCTGTTCAAGCTACATTAAAAAAAGGCAGAGGAACCAGAGATCAAATTGCCAACATTGTGATGCTTATCACAAGCCATAACTGGTCATTGGGAACCCCTTCAAGTTGACTCCTATTCACTGATATAGCTCAGTCATTCCTTGAGAAATTGGTTATTTTCTGACACACCTATGTATTCCATGTTTATTTTAAATATCCTAGCTCCAGCCATGAAGTGAGATTTTTTCCAAGGAGTTCAACTTCTTTTCAGCAGGTATTAGCATTTAAAAAGCAAAAACTGGGCTCCAGATACCAGGTGAACTTTAAATGAACTTTTACCAATCTATGTGGGCTACCACAATAGATGAGAATTCTGAAGTATCTCAGTCACAGACCAAGCCTGTGCCCACTTACCAACCCTTTTCCATGGGCCTTCCCTAAATGCATGAGGATATTGTGATAAAATCTGAGAGTGGGAAAGGAAAACTGAGAGGGATCAGTCTTGAGATACTGTCCAAGTATGATGCAGCCATTTTCTGAAGACATGGTACAAGACAGAGAGATTTATAAAAGGTGCTATTGACTTTAACCTGAATAAGACAGGATACACAACTGGAGCACTGAGAGAAATCCATCTGAGGCCATCTCTGCTTCTACTTACAAATTGATGGGGGTGAGCAGGAGCACTGAAAGAAACCACTCTGTGTCCCTCTGGATTTTTATCTACCTAAACTGAGGCATGGTAAGAAATCAACAGGAAATATTACCTATGCATTTTGGACTTAAATAGGTAAGACAACTGCCTCCAAAACCAGAGACAGGGCAGCAGGGCAGAGATATCTCCAAACTGGCAGAAATCTTGGGGCAGGACTAGAGTGGAAGACCTCAAACGTTCAAAACAAAAATAAATATCGTATAATGCCACTTATACCTGGAATCTAGAAAAATGGTACAGATGAACTTAGTTGCAAAGGCAAAATAGAGACACAGATGTAGAGAACAAACTTATAGTTACCAAGAGGGGAAACGGAGGTGGGATGAGTTGGGAGATTGGGACGGACATATATACACTGCTGCTGCTGCTGCTGCTAAGTCGCTTCAGTTGTGTCCAACTCTGTGCAACCCCATAGACGGCAGCCCACCAGGCTCCCCTATCCCTGGGATTCTCCAGGCAAGAACACTGGAGTGGGTTGCCAATTCCATCTCCAATGCAGGAAAGTGAAAAGTTGTAGTGAAGTCGTTCAGTCATGTCAGACTCTTTGTGACCCCATGGACTGCAGCCTACTGGACTCCTCCATGCATGGGATTTTCTGGGCAAGTGTACTGGAGTGGGTCGCCATTGCCTTCTCTGATATATACACTACTTTGTATAAAATAGATAACTAATCCGATCCTATTGTATAGCACACAGAATTCTACTCAGTGCTTTGTGGTGACCTAAATGGAAGGGGAATCTAAAAAAGAGGGGATATGTTATATGTATAACTGATTCACTTTGCTGTACAGCAGAAACCTATTTTAACCATTTTTTCCCCATCTATTTGCCATGAAGTGATGGGACCGGATGCTATGATCCTCGTTTTCTGAATATGAGTTTTAAGCCAACTTTTTCACTCTCCCCTTTCACCCTCATCAAGAGGCTCTTTAGTTCCTCTTCACTTTCTGACATTAGGATGGTATCATCTGCATATCTGATGTTACTGGTATTTCTCCTGGCAATCTTGATTCCAGCTTGTGATTCATCCAGCCCAGCATTCTGAATGATGTACTCTACATATGTAAGTTAAATAAGCAGGGTGAAAATATATAGCCCTGATGCACTCCTTTCCCAATTTTGAACCAGTTTGTTGTTCCATGTCCAGTTCTAACTGTTGCTGCTTGTCCTGCATACAGGTTTCTCATGAGGCAGGTAAGGTGGTCTGGTATTCCCATCTCTTTAAGAATTTTCGATAGCATTTTGCAGTCCACATAGTCAAAGGCTTTAGCATAGTCAATGAAGCAAAAGTAGATGTTTTCCAGGAATTCCTTTGCTTTTTGTATAATCCAATGGATGTTGGCAATTTGAACTCTGGTTCCTCTGCCTTTTCCACATCTAGCTCGTATATCTGGAAGTTCTCCATTCACATATTGTTGAAGGCTAGCTTGAAGGATTTTGAGCATTACTTTGCTGGCATGTGAAATGACAACAATCATATGTAATCTGAACATTCTTTGGCATTGTATTTCTTCAGTATTGGAATGAAAACTGACCTTTTCCAATCCTGTGGCCACTGCTGAGTTTTCCAAATATGCTGCCATATTGATCAGAGCACTTTTACCTCATCTTCTTTTAGGATTTCAAAAAGCTCAGCTGAATAAAGTATATGAAGTGAAAGTTGACCAGTCATGTCTGACTGTTTGTGATCCCATGGACTATACAGTCCATGGTATTCTCCCAGGCAGAATACTGGAGTGGGTAGTCTTTCCCTTCTCCAGAGGATCTTCCCAACCCAAGGATTGAACCCAGGTCTCCGGCATTCAGACAGAGTCTTTACCAGCTGAGCCAAAAGGGAAACAATAAAGTGTATAAGACTGGAAAAAGAAAAGGGCTCATTTAGATTCTATTGTAAGAAACAGACATAGATTACAGTAAGAAATAGAAACTTTGGGAGGGTCATGTATACGCTGCTATATTTAAAATGGATAACCAACAAAGACCTATTGTATAGCATGTGGAACTCTGCTCAATGATATGTGCCAGCCTAGATGGGAGTGGGGTTTGGGATACATGTATATTTATGGCTGAGTCTCTTTGCTGTTCACCTGAAACTACCACAGCATTATTAACTGGCTATACCCCAATACAAAATAAAAAAGATTAAGGTTTGGGAAAAAAAGAAATAGATTATTTAAACATGCTGGTGAAGCTAACACAGTAAGTTGTTGGATATTTGCAGTCTAAAATGCTTATCAGAAAAGAATACAGGGTAACAACAGTGAGCAAACCATTCAACTAAACAAATTCAAAAACGAAAAAAAAAAAAAAAACAAGTCAAGAGAATATAGAAGAAAGGAAATAATAATATACAAAAAAATTACATTAGACAGATTCCAATATGTGGTTTTTTGAACAACTAGAAAAATGTACAAATCTCTGCAAGACATTAAAGAGAGAGAGAGAGCAAAAGTAAGCAATATTAGAAGTGAAAAGTGGACAAACCAAGACAAAGGAAGCAATTTCAAAAAGGGAGAAATACTGTGCACAGCTTTTGGCAACTTGTTTGATGAATCAGGTGACATGAAAATGTCTACAAAATTCTAAATTACTAAACTGAAACAAGAAAACATAAAAGAAAGAAAAAAACCTTAGTGGACTTGTAACCATTAAATAACTCATTCATTTAAAATTTAACCTTAAAAAAGAAAACAAATTTATCTGAAACATGTAAACCTACAATAGCAAAGAAGGCAGTATGATATCAGCTCAGGGGTACACAGGGAAATCTGTAAATCAAAGCATAGAACCCTAAAACTGACCCCCTAATGGCAACGTTAAAAGGGAGCAGACTAAATGATCAAGGTCCAAGTAGCTGGCTGATTAGCATACCCAGTGAAAAGATCAAGAGTTTAAGTCAGACAAAATGACTTCAAGTCCTAAGCAATACTGTGCAAGACCAGGTTCATTTTCCCCAGATTCCTCAGCTGTAACATGGGATAAGAAAGCCCGATACTCAGTCTTCTCATACACATTGAGTGAAAGGATTTGAGAAAGAAAAAGTGCTTAAGATATTTTTAAATAAGTGTTCTTCTTCTCCTTCAACTAAAATAACTACACACTAAAAAGAAGGAGCTGGATTAAGGAGACGTGGTAGGAGAAAAAGGGATAGCTCACATCTCAAAGTGTGTTTTTTTTTCCTTATCTGTGAGTTTTCTTTCTTCCTTTATGTTCTTGAAATTACACAAATTTTAAAAAGTCAGAATTGGCAAAGTAAAACCTATATTTTGTCTACAGCTCCATGTCCTATTTCATTTCTTCTTTCCTCTCTCTTTTCTTTCTGTCCTTTCCTTTTTTTTTTTTCTTTCAAAGGGAGTGATAGCTATAATTTTCGTTAAAACTGTGCAGCAAGTCATGCTATAAAAGCATGCCTTAGGCAAGTGACAGAGTGACTCTGAGAAGTCCCATAGGTCTAGTACAACTCAGGAAACTGTTTTATTGTTGACTCTTTGAGTGTTAAAATATTCCCATTTGGTAGTTAGGATAATGACTTGCAACAACTATTTTAATTAATGAATTTTTTGTTTGGATTCTTAGAAATTATTTCTTTTGTTTCAAAAGCCCCAGGGCATGAGCAATTTTTAAAAATCATTAATTAAATATTCTGAACAACCAACAGTAACATTAGTAAAATTAAAAAGAAACATTAATTTTTCAGGAAATCGCTATACTTGATAGGCAGACTATCTTGTGCATCAAGATCAGAAATTTTCAGCTTGCTTATAATTTGATATTGGGCACCTAAAACTGTGTCATGGAAGCCTATGCAATAATATGGGATTTCTGAGCTATTCAGCAGTTTTTGAGCTCCTAAGGATGTGAAATGTCCACATGCCACTATTTTGACAGAGTTTTAGAGACCCTGAATTAACCTTATAAAGACATTCCTGTTTCTTCATGACAGTGATATATTTGACATCTTATGACTTAACATTATCTGCTTTGTTGCAGTTTTGTGAACTTTTTCTAACAATCTGAAGCAGGGAATTTTCAGAATACATCCAAATTATATGCAGTAATATTTGTGTTTGAATAGTAGGTGTGACATAATATACAGGCAGTTTAATATGCCATAGTGAGATTAACGGGGTAAGGTCTAATAAATGTATTGTTATTATTATGTTCCTCTTTGGATTAACAACATGGAATAATGACTCTCTGATGCACTGACAAATTTTTTCATAGTAATTCATCATCTCATGTTCATTCTTGCTAATTTTCTCTGTTCCCCTGACTCTCACCCAATACATAGAGAATGAAGAAAAGAAGGGAAAAGGAGGGAAACTAGCATGTATTTTGTACTTGTTATTTACAAGGAACTGTGCCCATTTCCTCCAGTACTCTTGCCTGGAAAATCCCTTGGACGGAGGAGCCTCGTAGGCTGCAGCCCACGGGGTCGCTAAGAGTCGGGCATGACTGAGTGACTTCCCTTTCACTTTTCACTTTCATGCACTGGAGAAGGAAATGGCAACCCACTCCAGTATTCTTGCCTGGAGAATCCCAGGGACAGAGGAGCCTGGTGGGCTGCCGTCTCTGGGGTCGCACAGAGTCGGACACGACTGAAGCGACTTAGCAGCAGCAGCAGCAGTGCCCATTTCAGCTTTGTGTTATTATCAATTCTTAAAACAGTCCTATAAGGTAGTTCATTACTCTCATTACTGATGAAACAAGTCTCACAAAGTTTATGGCACTCTCTCCAATGCCACACAGCTTATGGTACAGTGAGAATTTGAGTCTTGGACTATGAGACTGCGAGACCTAAACAAAAGACTTAGATGCAGCCCCTTATTTCACACCCTCTATTTGTTGTGTAATATCATATGGTGTCTGAAACATTGAAGTCTTGTAGATCCTGCTTTCTGATTTTGAACACCAAAAAATTTTAGATGAGGAATAATCGATCACACTTCTTATATCCTGGGCCAGGTCTTAGTACCAGTGGTAGTAATCTTTTGTGACTGGTAGTGTGAATAGCATCTTCATTTAAAAAATGATGATAAAGAAGTACAAAACAAGTAAGAAACTTATCCAAGATTACATAGGTAGTAAATTTTGGAGCCAGACTTGATCTAACTATGATGTAATATCTAACTATCTCTGCTATATAATACAGTAGATGGATCGTTTTAAAAGGCCAAGAATTTTAATTTGCATTTGCACTCACATTACTTTAATTATTATCTTTCCAATAAGATATATATTATGGCACCTAGGCCGGATGACTCAGAGTTACGGCAACCTAATCCTCACAGAGAGCATCAGAATGCAAGGCATTTTCTTCTATAATTAAGCTCATATTTGAAACTAGATGAACATTGCAAATATATCTAGCTAGAGGCAAAAAGTTACATGAAAAATAACTATACAAATTGGCCTGATGCTATAAACAGAGTTTCATATTTCAGATTTTAAAATAGTTAACAGAATATTATTATCCCACCATATTATCAAGTTAATGTTAGTAGGTCCAGTCTTTTCTATAATGAGATAAATATTTTAAAAGTATTTAAAAGTTATTTTCAATGTAAATGATACTTTATACATTATAAATATAAAAATGATTACAATTTACCTGATAGTCCCAACCGCAAATGATAAGTGTTAACAATTTGGTGATATTTTTCTCCCATGTTTGGTATCTGCAAGTAATTTATGGTGGTGAAATTACACTGTATGTTTTATTTTGCTTCATATTTCTTTCAGCTAGTGTTCTAACTTGGATTTCCCTCCTTGTTTAGTTATCTATTCCTACATAACAAATCACCTCAAAACTAGTAGCTTTAAACAATACAAATTTGTTTCCTCGAAATCTCTGTGGATCAGGGATCTTTTATTTATCTCCGGCTCAGCAGTCTCTCAGAAGGTTGCAATCAAGATGCTGGAGAGGACTACCATCCCCAGACAGCTTTGCAGAGACTGGAGGATCTGCCTTAAAGGTGGCCCAGTGACAGAACTGCTGGCAGGAAAACTCCATGCCTCACCAGGTATTGGTGGGAGGCCTCAGTTCCTCCCTGTGGGTATCTTTCTGCAGGGCTACTCAAGTGTCCTCATGGCATGTCAGCTGACTTTCCCCAGAGTAATCAAAAGGTACAGGGACAGAAGTCAGAATGTCTTTTATGACCTGGCCTTCAAAATCCCGCTCCATCATTTCTGTACTCTTTCTGGTTATATAAGTCAGTCTCATCCAGTATGGGAGGGGCTTTCCTTTCATAAATGTTAATGCCAGAATACACAGATCACTGTAGCCCAATCTGGATGCTGGCTATGACACTACTATTAACATTTTTTAAAAAACACTTTAATGTGATGGTGTAAAGAAATGTTCTTGCTTTTCAGGAAGTGGATTCTCAAACTTACAGCTGAAAACAAAGGTGGGCAAATACATGCTATCTTGGATTCAGGGAACACCCAGAATTTGACAAGAGACTCCTGACTCAAATCCTCTGAGGATTGTTATTTCTCTGTCTATTCCACTCCTCCTCCATTATTTTTCAGGATCGTCATCCCCCAGAGGACTGCCCACATGGGGTCACCAAATTAGAGATGGCATGAGAGCCTTGTCTTCAGGGCCTGTTGAGTGTCAGCTTGTCCCTAGCAAAAGCTTGGGGAACAAGGAACAGATATGGGAAAGAGACTTCACTTCATGTCTCTTCTCCTTATCCTGGCCCTCTCAAAGCAAGAAAAATAAACTCATGAAGAGAAAGGGTGTGTGTAAAAGTAAATCAATGTTTGCATGTGTTCAGTGAAATCACAAACAGTATCCAAATATGTATCAACATGCATCCACATTTACTCTGGAAAAGAGGAACACATCCATCATTCTGTTTCTTTAAACTCTTCCATTAGAACATCTTGGACTGTGAGGATATGGAAAAGAAAACAAGAATCTGTAAACATGGCAATAAAGAAATATTTTCCCCTTAAAATTGATTCCTCAATGCTTTCTTTGCAACAAATCACTTGGCAACCCTCTGAACATCAAGCAAGAAACGGATATTATGATATCTTTTGCAGATACATTAGCTTTAATCGGTTTTATAACCTTGATTGATCAAAGAACCATAGAAATTTAGTTTTACTTTTGCAGAGAGAACTAAAGGGACATTAGGGTCAAGGTCATTTAGGAAATACCATGTATTACTCATTTTAACTATTTCCAATCAAAACTGTGGGCTTCTTAATGCTGTCTAGTTGGATGCAAGTTTCTGTAAGGGGTAGCATAGGACAGACTCCTGAATCTTAGGGTCAGGGCCTCCGTAGTTTAACTTTTGAGTTCCTGAAACACAATGTCTGATCGTGGCTTGATTGTTTGACATTTCAAAACTGGATTCTTCTTTATTATCAGAATGTTAATGTGCACATGTCAACAGACACTCAGTAGGACTTTAGAAATGGCTTTCACTGTTCTAATGCAAGAGAGGTCAATGGACACAAAGCAACTGGGAATCTAAAGGCAAATCATGAAACACTGATATATTTTTCTGTATTTTATTAAATCTCCTACTTCTAATTTTAATGTTTTGCACTTTTTCTACATTAAAACTATAAAGTAGTATTTTCCTGAGACGTGTAAAGCAATAACAATAAATGAAATCACTAATACAATGCCAACTACATGCCAGGCACTCTTCTAATTGTTTACATACATTATCTCATGTAATCTTCCCAAAGCCCCATGATTTTTAGTTATTTTGTGGATTAAGAAATTGGGTATAGAATGGTCAAGTTGTCCAAGGTCAAACAGCAGCTAGGGAGTAGGGCTACAATCCAAAAGATGGGAGAGTCTGTGTTCAGAATCCATATTGCTAAGCACCTTTTGATGTTCAGTTCAGTTGTCACTTAGTCATGTCCAGCTCTTTGCAACCCCATGAACTGCAGCACACCAGGCCTCCCTGTCCATCACCAACTTCCGGAGTTTACTCAAACTCCTGTTCATTGAGTTGGTGATGCCATCCAACCATATTTTGGCCTCCATATTTCTCCACCATATTTTGGCCTCAGGTCAAATAACAGGGAGGGAACACAGCCCTGCCCTTCAACAGAAAATTGGATTAATGATTTACTGAGCATGGTCCCACCCATCAGAACAAGACCCAGTTTCCCCCTCAGTCAGTGTCTCCCATTAGGAAGCTTCCATAAGCCTCTTACCCTTCTCCATCAGAGGGGAGACAGACTGAAAACCACAACCACAGAAAACTAACCCATCTGATCACATGGACCACAGCCTTGTCTAACTCGAAACTATGAGCCATGTCATGTAGGGCCACCCAAGACAGATGGGTCATGGTGGAGAGTTCTGACAAAATGTGGTCCACTGGAGAAGGGAATGGCAAACCACTTCAGTATTCTTGCCTTGAGAACCCCATGAACAGTATGAAAAGGCAGAAAGATAGGACACTGAAAGATGAACTCCCTTCTTGATGTGGTGGTGGTTTAATCGCTAAGTCATGTCTGACTCTTGCAATTGTGTCTGACTCTATGCCATGGACTATAGCCCTCCAGGTTCCTCCATCCATAGGATTTTCCAGACAAGAATACTGGAGAAGGTTCTGTTTCTTTCTCCAGGGGATCTATCTGACCCAGAGATCAAACCTTTCTCTCCCACACTGCAGGCAGATTCTTTACCCACTGAGCTACCAGGGAAGCACCTCTTGATGCTGCGTCCCAATTACAGAAAAAATGAAACATATGAGACATACAGAATTCTTAGGACCTAACTCATGTGGTGATGGGCAAAATGTTCATAGTGGCTGAATAGTAAATGCCTTACTGAGCCATGTTTAGAGTATTTAGAAGCACTTTGGAAAAAAAAAATATGTATTTTAGGCAAGTATGTTGCATAGATACATGCTTTTTCTCTTAGAGACCAACATGTGTAATGTGGGTACTCCCTGCCATCCTCTCAACCATCCCTTCTGTCTATATGCAGCAGAGAGAGGGTTTACTATAGAGTCAAAGATTCTTGAGCCAAAAATAGCTCAACCACTCTGTGCTACCCTTTTGCATGAAGTCACTAATTTGAGGATGAATGCCTTTTTGTTTTTATCAGAGCAGCCGAAGGAAATTTCAGTATTAGACAGTACTTGGATTTGTCTTTCCCTCAGACTCTGAATTTGCAAATGAGGGCAAATATACAAATCATTACATTTAAGAGAAGACAGATCTCTTATCAGTGTCAGAAAAAAATGGAAACTAAAAGCTCATAAAAATGCTAATGATCATATCTTTCCCAAATGCTCTGGTTTAGTACAAAGTTTTTTTTTGGTTTTTTTTTTTTTGATAACACCATATAATGCTCTCTTCCCTATTGCCTGTTAATCTCTATTTCTCAGTATGAACTTGGAGCAAATAACATATACCTATAAAAAGAAACTGTGAATTATTTTCCAAATATAATACTCAGATAGTAATGCAATTATTGGGCAGAAGAGCATGCTTTGCTCATTAACAATGAACTCAGATGTGAATTCTCCTCTGTACCAGCTCTTCCCTCACTCCCATTGCTGCTCTCCAGATGCAGTGAGCCTGCTGGGCGCTTGCTACAGAGTAGAGGCCACTTTCTCTTCACCTCCATCAGTGTCTGTCCTTTGCTTACAGTTGAGTTTCTTACAGCTGTTCCTTAAACATCAGCTAGGGACAACTGGTTTTTATAATTGTGTGGCAGCTGTCACCTCTATAGTTATAAGCCTGAGTTTGCGTAAGTGGATAAATAGAGCCTTGTGTACTGATGTTAGCTTATCCTTTGAGAATATGGCCTTGTCATTTAAATGTAGACTAGTTCAACCTGTTGTTTGAGTAACATCCTTTGACCTAAGTGGAAAAACGTCATGCAAAGTAATCAAAGGCACATACATAATTAACTCTGAAGCAAGAGAAGGTAAGGAGACCTAACTTTTATAGATTTTTAGCAAAAAATCTTCTCCATAGATAAGAGGTATTGTCTTTTTGAAGAGAAAGAGAGAAATTTACTAATCCACCATTAGTCTATTTTTTAACATAACCTCCCACAGGTGACTTCAAAAAACCAGAGTTGACCTGATCTATTTCTATACCAGGTGATAAAATGAAGCACCTGCTTATAGAATAATGAAATGCTCCTGTTTGAGGATGTTTTACTTGCTTTTATCCAGAAATCAAATCCATCAACTATACTTTAAAAAGCTATGAAAATGTAATGACAGAGTAGTAATTACATAGCAGATTATGTGATATTTATTGCAAAATTGAGTACAGATTTCAATTATATTTGAGCTTCACATTTTTGTTTTTAACTTTTTGTTTAAAAAAGAACTTACTACAAAACAAAATAACAATTGGAAAATACTGTGTGTGGTTTTATTATGGTTCCAAAATATCATACATGACCTTAATCAAAAAACATTTTTACATGAATATATGATTCTCAATTTGTGGAATCTTTTTTTATTCCTTGTTCTGTTTCTAAAATCAGAAAAAAACAGTATGGATCAAGGAGGAGTTATTGACTTGTCCTAATTAAGGCTGCCCTAAATGAAATTTGGTTGCAGATTTAAATTTCTAAATATTGAGACAAATGCAATAAGCTACTAAAAATGAAACCTACTAGAAATTGTTTCTATAACCAGAATTTGTTAGTTGGCGTATTAAATATGTTTTATATAATCAACATTTGGTGAGCTGTACACTGTCAGACTCCTCCTATATTTGACTGCGTCTGTCTGTGACTTTCTTAGTGTCTCTGCTGCTGGGTTTTTCCATTTCTCTGTAATTCCTAAAGGGTTTCTTCACTTCCTTTCTGCAGTGACACAAAGCAGGGCTTGTCTGCTCGCTCTGTGATTGACTCTGTACTAAGTCTTATATATTGGACTGGTATGTGGGACATTAAAAATAGAGATTGTAGAGGGTTTTTTTTTTTTTTTTTTGGTATTCTGAATACTATTATTGTGACCCATGGGTGATAAACTCACTTAGCCACAATTGATAAATTTATCTGGGTATAGGACTGGCCAGTAGAACAAAACAAAATTGCCCACCATAGCTTACATTTAAGAGGTATGGTATGTTATTTTTTTAAGTAAATTAGAGAATTCTAGGCAAGAAATACCACACAGTAGTTCTAACTTGCAGTCAGGCATGATGTGGTATCAGCTGGTTGGTGTTTGGTCCATTTGGTGGAAGACCAGCTTGAGAAGGGCTCTGATCAGCTCTGACCCTTGGTGTTCACACCCTTGAGCAGTTCTCTCCCACATCACACCAGGATTAATCTGTGTGCTCAGTGCAATATGATGGAAGCGATGATATGTCACATCTGAGATTAGGTTATAAAAACACCCTCTGACTCTCTTCAGTGACTTAATTTGTGGAAGCAAGCTGCCACATGATGAGCAGGCTTATGCAAGGTCCACATGATGAGAAACTGAAGCCAATGACCAATAGTCACATAGTGAGATTGGAAACAGATCCTGCAGATGAGTCAAATCTTCAGATGACTGCATTCCTAGCTGACAAGTTGACTGCAGCTTCATGAAAGACCCTGAGTCAGATCCATACTATTTGCATATTCCTGAACTCTTGACCCAAAGGAACTCTGTGAGATACTAAATGTTTGTTATTTTAAGAAGCTGGATTTGGGGATAATTTGTTACAGAGCTATACATGGCTAATACAAGGACCATAGCTAAGGTATCAGAAAACAGTTTAGTTTCTTGAGTGTGGGAGTTGACAGGGCAGTGCTTTAAGCCACCAACTAAGTGGACTGTGCCTGTGGCAACAATCAATGCAAAAGAAAAACAGTCATAGGTACAACTTCATACCCCACAATGGAACCAGCATATACCAGTTGCTAAATTGCTGTCTGTAAACTTATTAACTCATTTGGGTTAACTCAAAACAGTTTAATTAAGGAGGTTTCTTTTCTAATTTTTACACATAAAGAAAGTAAGTCCCAGAACATCAGTAGCTTTGAGGATGCACAGTTGTCAAGTGGCAGAGCCATTAATTCAATCTTAGTTCTGTCTAACTGTAAAAGAGTTAACCTCTGATAATTGTTAGCATTTACGCTATATTGTCACCCTGTTTATTTAACTTATATGCAGAGTACATCATGAGAAACGGTGGACTGGAAGAAACACAAGTTGGAATCAAGATTGCCGGGAGAAATATCAGTCACCTCAGATATGCAGATGACACCATCCTTATGGCAGAAAGTGAAGAGGAACTCAAAAGCCTCTTGATGAAAGTGAAAGTGGAGAGTGAAAAAGTTGGCTTAAAGCTCAACATTCGGAAAATGAAGATCATGGCATCCGGTCCCATCACTTCATGGGAAATAGATGGGGAAACGGTGGAAACAGTGTCAGACTT
>NW_011494860.1:1194995-1208731 GCF_000754665.1 Bison bison bison
CCAAAATCACTGCAGATGGTGACTGCAGACATGAAATTAAAAGACGCTTACTCTTTAGAAGGAAAGTTATGACCAACCTAGATAGCATATTCAAAAGCAGAGACATTACTTTGCCAATAAAGGTTCGTCTAGTCAAGGCTATGGTTTTTCCTGTAGTCATGTATGGATGTGAGAGTTGGACTGTGAAGAAGGCTGAGCACTGAAGAATTGATGCTTTTGAACTGTGGTGTTGGAGAAGACTCTTGAGAGTCCCTTGGACTGCAAGGAGATCCAACCAGTCCATTATGAAGGAGATCAGTCCTGGGATTTCTTTGGAAGGGATGATGCTAAAGCTGAAACTCCAGTCCTTTGGCCACCTCATGCGAAGAGTTGACTCATTGGAAAAGACTCTGATGCTGGGAGGGATTGGGAGCAGGAGGAGAAGGGGATGACAGAGGATGAGATGGCTGGATGGCATCACTGACTCGATGGACATGAGTCTGAGTGAACTCTGGGAGTTGGTGATGGACAGGGAGGCTTGGCGTGCTGCGATTCATGGGGTCGCAAAGAGTCGGACACGACTGAGCAACTGATCTGATCTGATCTGACTGAGCCACAATGAGTGCCCAGTACCATGACACTTTCATCTTTCTTTAGTTAAGAAAAAAAAGAATTTCTTCTAATCCTAAAGCCCCTGCTAGATAGGTATAGTTCTTATAAATAGATCAATGGAAAAGGCCTTTTTAGAATGTAAGTATTAACATGGGGAAAGGAATGCTTTTAAGAATTCATCTTGTTTCTTATATTCTCCCCTAGGACTATCTCCCAGCTACTTACTCATTTTGTTATTTCTCCAAATTAAAGACATTCGTGCTGCCCTTAACAGATTTATCAGAGGGATTATTTCCTTTTCTAAATCATTTACTCTTCTCCTTTTCATTAGCTTGAATAATGAAACATTACCTGCATGCCCTCCTTGTACATACATTTGAAAGAAGAAGAAAGCAAAACTTTCAAATGTATCTGAGGACATTTAGATTAGAAACTCTAAAGAAAGGATGCCTTAGTATCAAAGTATCAGGAAGATGTTCTTAACATCAAGGATGTGATTATCAATATTAAAATAGGCAATGAAAATCAGAGAAAGACTTACACATGGATGCAATTGAAAACTGCTATCGACTCCTTATTTTATAACATACTTGCAATTCAGGTATGATCTTTTAGTGTAGACCCAGACCATTTTATATAGAAGATTATATTAAGGGACAGAGTTTATAGTTTTTTTCCTATCAGGTCAGATTTTTCTGAAAACCACCTCTGTTGAAGGGACCAATAAATGTCTAAGTTAATAGAGATATGAGATGAAAAAGACCCCCCTGTATTAACTATTAACTTTATTAGGGGCTGCTGCTTCTGATTCCTCTCAATGTTGATATAGCATTTTGTGATGCAGCAGAAACACACACACACAGACATTTTTTATTCCTTTTCCTTTTCTCCCTTAACTCTAGAATTAGTTGGCTCTATTTCCGCCAAAGTACACAATGAAGAAACTTTCACAAATTGTCAACACCTGGAACACGTTTTCTCTTGGTGAAGGTCAAATAGGTATCTTCACTCTGAATGGGGAAATAAATTAGACCCTTGTCATGCCTGACTTTGAACATTTACTTGGTATAGTTTGTTTCTTTAATTTCAGTGTTGTAGGATTAGATACTTTGAGTAGCAAGATCTTTTTTCCTTCTAAAATAAAAGTGACCTGCTTTCAAAAATGTCTTCTTTGCTGCAATAGATAATAGATCTATGCTAACCTTCAACTTTAATAGCTTCAGGGCCCATGTAATGGAAGCAAAAATAAATGTTTTAAGAAAACATAACAGAAATACTTCCACATGCAGACTTCGATATGGTCAATGTTTACCCTGATTTGTGTTTCAATTTAATTCTCCAAGTTGTTAAAACATTCTTGGTTGCTGTTGAATGTGCCTAACTACCTTACTCTTGATTCTGTTCCTAAACTTTCTGATGAGTCAATACTTATTTACAATTTGCTTAACCTGTAGTACCACTGAAGTTATCAAAATGTAAAGTTGGTTGAAAATTTAATACACATCCTGGATATCTCAGGGTAACATACTCTGGAGCATTTTAGGAAAAGAAAACCTGCCCCCATTGAGGAAATGGAAAATTAGTCCAGAAAGTTATAGCACGATAAAGGAGCATATCAAATATAAGCTCTGATGACACTTTAAGAGAAAGAGGTAATGATTATAGTGCTCATATATGTTCATAGTAATGGTGTCATAAATTATTATTAATGACTCAGGTCCATGTTATTTAATTTCTAGGCTTTCCTACAAATTTTTGGTAGCGCTGAATACATACTCTTCTACATACCTCAAATGAGAATTCCTTACATTCCAAAGTAGTCTGCCAATACACTAGGATAAAACTTTGGAACCCAGAAGTGCTAATCCAACAAGTTTATAAACTTTGTGGCAGTCCTATCACTGACTTGCTCTCCCATCTTATGAATTAGATAAACATTCTCTCAAATTAACCAAACTGCTGTGATAGGATTTAAAATTAGAGTTACTCATTTTAGCATCCTCTTCATTTTGAGACCAAAATTTGTCTAATTCTGTCACCCACTGACAGTTCTTCATACTCCACTCCTTGTTCACATCATAATATTATTTCTCTGCCTGTTTGAATGCACTCCAGCAGATAGTAAGCTTCTTTGTATGTTAGTCATCTTTATATCCTCCATGTAACCAACAGATCATTTTATGCTGAAAATATGATGGAGTCCTAAACATGATAGCAGATGTAATCAGCTTTATAATTATAAAACATGAATAATAATTTTATTTGTACTGCAGCATTGTAAACATCACATGCTTTCAGTATAGAAAATGAATTTAAAAGAAAAAATCACTAAACATCTGGAAGTCGTGGAGTGCTTTCTAATAGGTCCCACAAATTGTGACCAGGAGCCTGGTGGGCTACAGTCCATAGGGTCGAAAAGAATTGAATATGACTAAGCGACTTAGCACAGCATACCACTCTGTCATTTTAGTTAACATATTATTTATAAATAATGATGATGTTGCTAATGAAAGATAGATTGATAATACTTATATAGTACTTGAAGTGAAGTAGCTCAGTTGTGTTCAACTCTTTGCGACTCCATGGCCTGTTGCCTACTAGGCCCCTCCATCCACAGGATCTTCCAGGCAAGAATACTGGAGTGGGTTGCCATTTCCTTCTCCAGGAGATCTTCCCTTCCCAGGGATTGAACCCAGGTCTCCCGCATTATAGGCAGATGCTTTATGGTCTGAGCCACCAGGGAAGCCCCCAAATAGTGTTGTAAGTACTTTATAAATGTTAATTCTCTTGACAGCTCTATGAAGAAGATACTATGATTATATGGAGACTCTGGTTTGATTTCTGGGTGGGGAAAATCCCCTGAAGAAGGGATAGGCTACCCATTCCAGTATTCTTGGGTTTCCCTGGTGGCTCAGGCAGTAAAGAATCCACCTGCAATGCAGGAAACCTGGGCTCGATCCCTGGGTTGGGAAGATCCCCTTGAGAAAGGAACAGCTATCTTCTCTAGTATTCTGGCCTGGAGAATTCCATGGGCTGTACAGTCCATGGGGTTGAAAAGAGTTGGGCACAACTGAGCAAATTTCACTTTCACTTAACAAATGAAGACATTGAGGCAAAGAACAGTAGAATAACTTGCCAAGGTCGTGCAGGTAACAGGACACTGAGTTTGGGCCCACAAAATCTTGCTCCAGGATACGCAAATTGACCCAATATACCATATTGACTGAAAATAAAATAGATAGGATGTATTGGTGTCATCTCTTCTGCTCATCATCTTCTTAATCAGTGTCAGGAGGTTACTGTCTTTGATTTACATTAAGAAAACTTATACAGCAGAGTAGAGTAAGAGAAACATTGCTTACAATTGGCTTTTAACTTCTATATAAACACAAATATAGATAGCCTTGATTTCCACAATTTTGTGCTGTTACATGGAACAATTCTTGAGTTGGGTTGAGGCCAGGGGCAGTTGGAAAAATCTCACTTGATCAGAAGACTGACTAAAAGGTTTTGCCTCTGTGCAAATATTTTTGTCTATGATTATTTCCCACTTTGCTCTTTAAATATATGTTTGTCTATTTTTCAGCATTAAAATCTAGTGTCTGAAATAGGCAAATGAGGTGAATAGCATCCTTTTACTGAATGGAGTCTGAGCAGAATGAATGCGCATTTGGGTGAGCCAACCCTTTCCTAGGTTTCTATATAATTTCCTGTAGTAATAAAAGATTATTAACAAACAAGCAAATCTTCAGGCATTTAACTAGACCTAGTCAAGACTAATCCTTGATGGATACAGAGAATCTGGCTTTAGAGTCATGCTAAACAAATTTGGTTGATTATACTTTTGGTGTCCTCATTTTTTGGAAGGTGAGAAAAAGTTAATTAAGCATTTAGACCCATTTGCTTGCCTATAAGTGTGTTTATTATGCTCCAGCTGGATAGCACATTGTTCAGTGAGTACTTTCTTTGCATCCCTAAATCAATTCATCTGTTAGATCATATCCAGTGATTTACCTGCTGTCGTTAATAAACTGAGAGGTCACATAAGCATTGCATGAAGTATGCTCCCAGAGAAAGTTGATTCTTTCTGCAGGATGTCATATTAGGAGAGGAGCTTGTAAGAGCATACCGCTATGTCACATAGCATCTGGCATTCACCCCAAGTGGCCACAGGACGCCATACTTACGGGAAGGATGCTATTGTATTAGCAAGTGATTTATGAATCCACCTAGGATTCAAGCAGGAAATACTTGCTAATGCAGGAGAAACAAAGGCAAACTTCTAGCACTGACTTAAAAACACTCAAATCGGATCAGAACACACGATTTAGACTCATCACTTTAAAAATAAAATTAATAACTTCTTACTTACACATTTAAGATTGTTTCAGGCACTAGAAATAGAATAATCAATAATCATCATTTAAACATAAGTTCTGACTCGAAAATATTTTAAAAATGAGCCCATACCTCAGACTATAAGAGTATCTGATTTTGTTTTCTACTTTTCTAAATATTTAGTATAAAAAATGTGGTATTTCAATAGAGTAGATCTTTGCAAAAATCCTGATGGAGTCTGTTACACTCCTTATTTATTGTTTCACCTAGCCACTTGTTATGGTTTTCATTATCTTTATTTCACAGATAGGAGAACTGGTGCTCAATAAGGTTAAGTGACCTTTCTATAAAATTGTTGAGACTGATACTTCAACACCATAGGCCTTAAATACCATGCTCATTTCCAATATATTTGCATATGGTAACTGTATTTATGTCTAATTGTTCCTTTGTACTGGGGCCAAAGAAAAACTCATTTATTTTTGTTGTAGTTTATCAGAAGTGTTCTTCTAAATAAGCTTTCTTCTTGACATTGCCAATCATAGTCATGCCTTAAAAATTTTCAGTAGAATTTCTTGACCTTCTTTAGCATCTAAAACTTAACTATCACATTTCATTTTCAAAGAGAGATTTCCATTCTTATGTAGAACCCCAGTACACTTGAGAATAGCTTCTGGGTTATAGTGAATAGGATTTTTGTTCATCATTATGTTGGCATTTAGAAGTCAGAACTTGTATCTTTCTTTTAATATGGTAAATTTAAATTGCATCGTTTCCTGCCAGGAGGAAAGAAGAACTGAATTGATTCCCTTGAATTTAACCCCTTTTTGGGGGGTGGGGGTGGGATTTCAGTTCCACAGCTTAGCCAATAAGGCAGAAATTAACTTTTAGATCAATCTCCTTTTAAAAGTCCAAAAGGCGGTCATCAAATTCCATTGATTTTTCTCCCCCATATCATTTTGCCAAGGCTGTATTTTCAATAATACTTTTTTTTGGATTCACAAAGGTGCCAGAATTCTCTTTCTTTTCTATTAGATCTTACTTTTTCCCCCAAATGATGTTCAGGAGAATGATAATAATAACTGGCCTCAGTTTCTGAGGACTTGCCAACATTTTTTTTTAAGAAGGAATGTGATAGTCTAGGCCTACAATCATTTCCACATGTCCTAGCTCTGAAACTGAGGGGAATAAGTGCCAATCCCAGTTGCCTTATCTTAATATTCAGTGAGCCTGGGAGGTTGCAGACAAATTTGCTTTCGATGCAGGCACTGTCATACATCACAGCAATTTCTCAGCCCCTTCATCACACTGGCTCGGGTTGTACTAAGATAGCCAGGACAGCTGTTTTATGCTATATACTGAGCTGTCTCAAAGAAAGATCTGTCTTTGACATCAGGGCAATTCAAGCCCAGTTCAGAGTTTCTTCTTAGGCTTTCAGTTTGGTGGGAGATAATATTTTAGCTTCTATATGATATAGTTAATTCTTATAAAGTTTAATTTGCATGATTCCATTCCAATCCTCAGGGAAATAAAGTGAGTAGTGTCATCTGTTTACTTAATCTATAGCTGTATCCCATACATCTCTGTGGCCTAGCTTCTATGATGACAGCATTTTTGTTTACTTGGCATGTTCTGACAGCAGAGAATATAGTCATCATTCAGTCCTGCCTTTTGAGGATGCACATAAGAGAAAGTAAGCAACAATGAATAAAGTGACAGACTTTACAAGGCAAATTTTGTACAGTGCATAATACATTTTGTTGAGGTCACATTTTGAGCTTTTATTAATAATAATAATATTTGTGATTCTGAGTACTCATAAACAGTTTTTCATCTTAGTTCTTAAAAAAAATCTAAGCAAGTCAAAGTTGGCAAACTCTAACTTTAGTAACATGTACCATCTCATATTCTTTTGCTGTTCCCTTCCATGGTGATATCACATGCACATGCAGAACTTACTTCATTGCAAAATGTTCATCTTTCTGTGCATAAGGCTGTAAAAAGGAATTTACTTTGCAGGATATGCCATAAAATCATTTGCTAGTTTATATCTGATTTAAATGAGTACCTTTACATAATTATTAGAATCTAAGATTCATAATGCCTGCTTTGCCAATATGGAACAAATATATGACTTTGATGTGGCAGACCTGATCAAGGTAGTATTGCTGGAAATGCATACTCTTGGAAGCTGCTTAAGAAAATGAACATCACTGAAAACAAAGAAAATATTTCGAATTCATCACAACCTGAGGTAAATGTCCTTCTGGCTTAAAGGGAGAAAAGAAACTCATTTTTCCTAAATTGTGATTATAACTAAAGTGTGATTCTCTACCTCAAGAAATGAAGAAACCTAATGTGATTCTGGGCAGTGAGCTTCTCTAGGCAAGAACGGTGGTCTTCCCAGCATGGGTCACTACTCTTCAACACCTACACACCCCTCTCTTCTGTATTGGGTTAAGGCTCTTTGAAAACCTCTTGATTGAAAAAAAAAAAAGACTTCACTGAGGGTCCAGTGGTTAAGACTCTATGCTTTGACTGCAGGGAGCATGTGTTCAGGGAACTGTGATTCTGCATACCGTGCAGTGAAAAAAAAAAAAAAAAAACCTCTCCATCTGGAAATATGCAAAGGACGTTGTTACCTATTGTTTTAAAGACTCCTTGCGGCAGAAGGGGACAAATTAAAGACAGTGAAAAGCAAAATGATTACAAGAAGGTCTAGGGTAGAAATTGTGAGGGTAAAGTGTGTCAGTGAGAACGAAAAGGGGTATAAAGGAGTGAAGACAGATGGAGGCTAACTACAGAAGCTGGAAAAGTAGATAACATTCTTAGCAATTAAAGGGATGCATGTGTGTATGTGTGCCAATATCTGGAGTGATTTCATAGTATACCATTTATTTGGTATTAATTCTCATCTAGTCTTATATGATTTGAAGGTTCAAGAACCTCACATTACCTGGTTCAGAAGGCCACTGCCTTAATACAGGGGTATGATTTGATAATATTGTTTAGAACTCTATCAAATAAAGTAGCTAGCTCAGTCATGATGAACCACCCATTATATTCATGGCACTCCTCTGGCAAAATACAAAACAGCCCAGTTAAGACTTCTTTCCTCCTTCTTTCCTTCCTCCTTTTCTCCCTTCCTCCCTTCCTTCTTCTCCCTCTACTTAACTCTCTCATTTCTCTCTTGAAAAGAAATAATAATTATCAGAATTGGACTAGGACTCTCTTTCTCCATGAGTTTTCTCCCAGTAGAGAAATCAAACCAAACAATACAACAAACCAAACCAAACAACTGACTCAGTGCAGTTCAGTCGCTCAGTCATGTCCGACACTTTGCGACCCCATGAATCGCAGCCCGCCAGGCCTCCCTGTCCATCACCAACTCCTGGAGTTCACTCAGACTCACGTCCATCGAGTCAGTGATGCCATCCAGCCATCTCATTCTCGGTCGTCCCCTTCTCCTCCTGCTCCCAATTCCTCCCAGCATCAGAGTCTTTTCCAATGAGTCAACTCTTCACATGAGGTGGCCAAAATACTGGACTTTCAGCTTTAGCATCATTCCTTGCAAAGAAATCCCAGGGCTGATCTCCTTCAGAATGGACTGGTTGGATCTCCTTGCAGTCCAAGGGACTCTCAAGAGTCTTCTCCAACACCACAGTTCAATAGCATCGATTCTTCAGCACTCAGCCTTCTTCACAGTCCAACTCTCACATCCATATATGTACCACAGGAAAAACCATAGCCTTGACTAGACGGACCTTTGTCGGCAAAGTAATGTCTCTGCTTTTGAATATGCTATCTAGGTTGGTCATAACTTTCCTTCCAAGGAGTAAGCGTCTTTTAATTTCATGGCTGCAGTCACCATCTGTAGTGATTTTGGAGCCCCCAAAAAATAAAGTCTCAAAAGATATTACTAAATATCTTTTGGACAGCCTTTAAATGAGTATTGCCCATTTTTTCTTTGTGATTTTTTTGACCCATTGGATGCCATCCAAATGGCACAACAATGATAGTAAGCTTCTAAGAAGACTTCTAGTTCTGGAACCTGTTCTGTCTCTTTATGATAACTGTGCCTCCCTCAGATCTGGCCCAACATGTGTATCAGTAGACAATCTTATTTATCTGATTTTTAAGTTCTTAAAGGAAAGCCTCTCTGGAACAACCCCATACTTAGTTCAGAAGACAGGTGACTATTAACAAAGGAAGCGTACATTAAGAGCAGGATTTAAAGTTGATTCCATAGTTTCCATTGTGGGAAAATTACTACCGAGGTAGGAGACATTAGAAGAAAAACTACTCATCCAAGAAAGGCAATATATTCAAGATTTTTAATACACAGAGTTTTCAGGATTCCTAGGATATCAATGGTATAGATTTGGTAATTAGAGATGATCATTGGAAATGGCTCTGATAGTACATTGCCTCTAGGATAAAAGAAAATATTATTTGTATTTTCTTTAGGTGTGTAGTTCATTGGCTCCTGGATAATGTGAGAAAAGTCTGAGGTAGTGATATTTATCTTTAAATTAGCTGCATATTGTTGATTGCTTAACTGGGTTAAGGGAGAGAAAGCTGGTGGAGAATATTGACTTCATGGTGATCTATCTCAAGCTCTGGTGATCCATGGACAAATTTCACTTTATTTGCATAGTGTTTAAAAACTTGGCATTTGATTTCTTTTAGATAAGTTGTGTACCTTGCAGGTTGTCCCAGTGCCCCCTACTTTATGTTTTTCTCTGTGAGGTTTATTTCACTCATTTTCATTTGCTGCTTGGCTTCTGAAGTTAAAGACTATGACCATGGGGACAAGAAGATAAGGAAAATAGAATTCCTTGATCTCCACCTAATATTTTAGCAGAAAAACAGGATCTGAAGAAAATGATTGTGAGTCCTAAAAGGAACGTCAGATAGGTATGTTCTATCAGATTCAAAGTAACAGAGAAAGATGATGAAAACCATATAAACATGTAATTCAGCAGAAGAGTGAATTAAATGAAGACTAAATGCAGTATGTTGAGAAAGTTGTTAGGGAAATATTGTTGAGATTTGAGAGAGAGATTTCAGATAGTATTGAGAAAAGGAAGTAAGAGTTTGAAGTCACAACAAGTGAATACAGAAGGGTTAAATAAACACAAGGGGTATAGATATACAACTTTAAGAATACTGTACCTGAACACATTCACAGACTCTTGCACTCACACTGACGTTCACATCTATATGTCCAACTGTATATTCAGCTCAGATGGCTAATTAACAACTTAAAGGAAATATATCTTTATTAAATTTGTGATTTTTTATGCAAAGTGTTTCATTCAAATTATTCACCATATCTATTCATTGAATCTCCGTTTTTCCAATTGCACACAGATCAGACAACGAGTGGAAGAAGCCATTGAGAGGAATGAGAAACTTACCTCACTTACAAAGACCTGAATTAATGCACTGTAACATTTAAAACAAACAAACAAGTAAACCTCTAAAGTAGCCTGCATGGAAAACAGTGTCCTCCAGGTGCAGCCAGGTATTGATTAAAAAAAAAAAAAAAAGAATGGAATATTTGGAAAGAATTTCAGTATATGCTGAGAGTTAAATGATAAACCTTAACCTATAGAAATTGGAAGAATGGATTTTAAGTTATGATATATTCAGTTAAGTATGTGGTTCTGCTTATGTACAATCACCACATATTAGTTATGTACTTAACCTACTTGTGTCTGAAAACCATCATTGTAAAATGAGGATAAAGAGAGTTGACTCATAGTTTTTTTCTTTCATAGTTTTCTTTGTATTTTGTTTGCTTTTGGCCTTCTATGTGTGAGGTTCTAAGTATAGCATCAGGAATACAGAGGTTGGCTTTTAATAAGTGTTAACTGTTACTTTCTGTGGTACCTAAATAGATCTCAAAATGTACTAAACTCTATCATTCAAGTGTGATCTTATCCTGTCTGATGCTGATTTTGTATTTCATATATTTTTGCATTGTGACATTTGTATACATCATATTTTTCTTGACATGTTATAAGGTCTTAGAAGACAGAGACTGTCTTCTAAGTAGAAATTCTTTGTGCCCTTTATTGCCTAATCCACAGCAGTGCTTTCAATCAACTATTTTACTAATAACCTTCTTTACAACCCATGGGGAAAACTTGGGAGGATTATCTCATAAATCTTCAATTTTCCCTCATTTAACAGTATCTACCATCCAGAGTTTCTATACAATAATTTAAAATACCTCACACAGTATCAGGCATGGCTTAAGTATTATATAAATTTCTATTTCCATCTCTTCTATTTAGATTTAATAAATAATAGTGTTGGTGGTAGTGTCAATTATTTTCTAATCAGCTTTTGGAACAGCACAGACAATGGATAAGTGGAAGGACAATGTGTGAATGAAAATGGGTAGGGCTCCAGGTGCCTAAAGGGCAAAGCTCCTATAATATGGGCCCATTCTATCAACTAGGAAGGAATAAATGTTAAGAAGACAAAATTATTTTAGGTGTGATAGGACATCTTTCTTTAGTCACAAAACCACTATGTTTTCTCATATTTTCTTATTCATATGATGTTTCCCATGACAGAATAACAATTTCAAATAAAGGAGCATCTTTAGAAGAAATCTGCCCTATTTTAGGATAATCATCCAAAATTTTTCATCGGTAATAGTGTCCTCTTTACCTGTCCCAAATCTAGAAATTCAGACAGGTCACTTTACTTCACAAACTTTCTGTCTTTTCTTTGAACCAAGTAGCAAGAACAACCCTGTACCTTCAGTTGAAGAAGGTGAGCATCACCAACCGGCTAGGTACTTCAGCAGCTCTGGCGCTGTAAAGCACACGAACTTCTCTCTAGACAGCAGCTAAGGCAGACGAAAGTGAGAAATCCATTATAATAACATGCTTTCTGAGGAAAGGGGATTACAGGTAATTTTCTTTTATTCCCTAGTAACAGGATTTTAATACAGTGCTGAGACAGTAGTTGAAAATCAAATACCTCATTGAATTGAGGTGAAAAACAGGTGAATTGTCTTATTCTTTTTCAAGACTTTGAAAATGTGGAAGTTAGACTTTTTTTTTTTTTTTTTTGGTGAATAGTTCTTTGAAAATCAGATATGCTTCAATATCTAGAAAGCACATTTCTCCCCCCAGGCAGAATTCAATATGAACAACTGTAAATTCCATGAAATTCATAGTACTAGAGTTGTGAAAACAGAGCACTTGAAAATGACCACATACTCTAGGAAATATATGTTCCAATACTCATATACTTAAACTTGCAATTGCAAATGTATTGTGTCTATCAGTGAATTTCTTGTGCTGAGGCAAGACTAGAGACATTTAGGAAAATTGTGACAGAACTGTAATTTTGTTCTTTCTTACCACTTCTTCTTTGCTGGTTTGCCTGCTGACTGGTAGTTGTAGTTGCAATCAACAAAGTTTCTTCTTTCAGGCAGCTCTCTCCTTATTGGCCTATAGTCATTGTATAAAATGTTTGTTTCTAGAATGATAGTTAGGCAGCCAATGCTGTTGATTCCCATAAACAAAGAGCCTAAATTTACTGAAATTCTTTCTCTATTCATATATACGAACTCCTGGATACTATTTCAGTATAGACTGTGTATGTACTGGAAAGACTGATGGACCAAAATCCATACCCAACTTGACTACATCCAAGGAAAGTTACATACACTTTGTGGGCCTAAAGATTTTTATTTTAAAAATGGAAGAATCTAGTTTAGATTATATATGGTCCAGATCAGTTCTAAAATTCTGTTATACACACACACACTCCCACACTTACTTAACTACCAAACAGTGGCTCCTTCAACGTATAGTTTGTAACTTCTGGGACATAGAAGATGATCAATAAATATTTGTTAAGTAATTAAAGGGAAACTGCACATGTATGTTTTGTTAAATAGCATAGCTTACTGAGTTACTTACCAAAATTAACTCATTTTCTTCCAAGTTTATTTGTATGCTTCAAAGCTGTGTGTGTAATTTAGATCCCCTACAAGAAGGAATGTTGATATATTAAACCTTGACTATTGGTTTCTAATGGAAAAACCAATTGAACATTAAGCAGAGTGTTTTTAGCAGTAACTCTAATGGTATATTTACAATGGATAGCTGATTAGCACCATGCTGTGATTAAAGAGAGGTGAAGAACCTTCTATTTCAGCCCCTTCTGAGGACCTGTGCTGCTGCTGCTGCTGCTGCTAAGTCGCTTCAGTCATGTCTGACTCTGTGTGACCCCATAGATACTTGTACTCTTTGCTAAATTGTTTTGGAGCCCAGCTTTGTATTACACTGATTTTGCTGAGTGAATAGGAACCTGAAATTATGGTTTTCATAAGAATTTACTCAGTTTGTCTTTCATAACAATGTTAACACACAGTGTTTTACTGTTGGGATCCCAAAAGTAAATATAGAATGATATCTGTTTTAAAAAATAAAATAGCATAAGCTTAAGGTTGAAAATCAAGATCCTCATAACAACTTAAACCAGGCAAACAAAATCATCTACCTGCAGAAGACAGTTAGCATTTGATGCAGTGTAAACAAAAACCCTGATCACACTGTAGAACCACAGGGGAAAAATATTGACATCATATTTTGGCAAAAGAGCATGTGGTTTTTGCAGGAATGGTGACATATCTATGCTGCTGGTAAAGCTTACATTAACTGGTCCATGGCTTCTGAGTACAAAATGTCTCTGTACAAGTTTCAAAGGGACAAAAATGAAGAGAAAGAAGTTTATCTCCAATGTATGGGCAGACTTCCTTCATTTCTGCATGTGAA